>NC_142947.1:42477499-42529999 GCF_046866305.1 Octopus bimaculoides | reverse complement strand
TTGAGGTCTTGTGCTTCCAGTAGAAAGAATTATTATTATTATTATTATTATTATTATTATTATTATTATTATTATTATTATTATTAAGGTGGTTAGCTGGTGGAATCATTAGCATGCCAGACGAAATGCTTAGTGGTATCTCATCTGCCACTGCATTCTGAGTTCAAATTCTGCTGAGGTCGAGTTTGCCTTTCATCCTTTCGGGGTTGATTAAATAAGTACCAGTTATGCACTGGGGTTGATGTAATCAACTTAATCATTATTATTAAGGCGGCAAGCTGGCAGAATTGTTAGCACAGTGGGCAAAATGCTCAGCAGCATTTCATGCATCTGAGTTCAAATTCTACCAAGGTTGACTTTGCCTTTTATCCTTTAGGCGTCAATAAAATAAGTACCAGTTGAGCATTGAGGCTCAACTCACACCTCCCCCGAAATTTCAGACCTTGTGCCTAGTGTAGAAAGGATAATGATTATTATTATTATTAGCAGGACTCCTGAGTATTTCATGAAATTAATGGTAAATATATTGGGTTATTTCTGAAAGCTTTATCCAAAACATCCAAAAGCATGGCCTGTGTTGTTTCTGTATCAAATAACAGTTGCTCATCTGCTACTCAACAAAAAGTGAAGGAAAATGGAATACGACAATTACAGGAGTGGCTGTGTGGTAAGTAGTTTGCTTACCAACCACATGGTCCCGGGTTCAGTCCCACTGCGTGGCATCTTGGGCAAGTGCCTTCTACTATAGCCTCGGGCCGACCAATGCCTTGTGAGTGGATTTGGTAGACGGAAACTGAAAGAAGCCCGTCGTATATGTGTATGTGTGTGTGTGTTTGTATGTCTGTGTTTGTCCCCCCAACATCGCTTGACAACTGATGCTGGTGTGTTTATGTCCCCGTAACTTAGTGGTTCGGCAAAAGAGACCGATAGAATAAGTACTAGGCTTCCAAAGAATAAGTCCTGGGGTCGATTTCTTCGACTAAAGGCGGTGCTCCAGCATGGCCGCAGTCAAAAGACTGAAACAAGTAAAAGAGAGATATATATATATATATATATATATAGTTTGGAGTTTGACTGCTCCTTCTAGTGGGTTAGATGTCCTATTATGGACATCTCTCTTATGTGTTTAAATGTACACTGTATTTATATATATATATATATATATATATATATATACATATATACATATATATATATTTTTTATTATATGTATTTATTTTCTCCTAATTAATAAATAACTTGGACAAAATAAATTGGTTGATAGATACCAGGGTAGCAAAGATCACAAAATGACTGTGGTGTAATTCCTGTTTATGAGGTAGAAATTCCTTGTTATTTTGGGTACTTGAGTGTATATAAAAATTTATATATATATATATATGTATATGCTAGTGGGACCTGCGAATGTTTCATGGAATTAATGGTAAACTCATTGGGTTATTTCTGAACGCTTTTTCCAGAATATCTGAAAGTGTAGCCTGTGTTGTGTCTGTATCAAATGACATTCGCTCATCTGCTAATCTTTGAAAAGTGAAGGAAATTGGAATACGACGATTACTTAATGCACTTTATATATATACACTTTATATACTTTATGTACAATTTTATAGACTTATCACACAGCACTCTCCCTCTTTCTCTCTCACTCTTCACCTTACCCTTTTTTTCTCCGCCTTTTTTCTTTCACTCTTCGACTAATCATGTGAAAATGTTACAGACGCGCGAAGTAACAGGGAAAAAAAACTTGATTAAAAAAAAATAATTACACATTTCCCTCACCACCACCTTTCCTTCTCACAAAAATTGCAGGCCCAATGCCTTTAGTAGAAAGGATTATTATTATTACGGACATCATAGAACAAGAATTAAGTACTTTCTCAGATGACAAAATGAACCAAGTTTCAGCCCTGAATTTTTATCACAATAAAAAGAAGTACAAGATACAAAATTTGTGAAACAAGATCTTGATTACTCAATTATGTTATTGTTTAGAGAATAAATTACATAGGTGCAGGCGTGGCTGTGTTGTAACAAGCTTGTTTTTCAACTACATGGTTCCAGGCTCAGTCCCACTGCATGGCATCTTAGGCAAGTGTCATCTGCTATAGCCTCGAGCCAACCAAAGACTTGTGAATAGATTTGGTAGATGGAAACTGAAAGAAGCCTGTAGTATTATGTGTGTGTGTGTGTCTGGCTGTATCCCCCCCCCACACACACACACACCACCCACCACTTGATAACCAGTGCTTGTGTGTTTATATCCTCAGAATTTAGCAGTTCAGCAAAAAGAGACCGCTAGAGCAAGTACAAGGCTTTAAAACAAAAATAAGTCCTATGGTCAATTTGTTCGACTAAAACCCTTCAAGGCAGTGCCCCAGTATGGCCACAGTCAAATGACTGAAACAAGTAAAAGATTAAAAAGATATCAGCCATATTCATGTTTGTATTTGTTTTTTTGGTTGATGTACATTCAAGTAGAAAGGGAACGTGATTTTATATTCCGTACCAAAGGGAAATAATCCTTTCACGCTTGATTCATTGATTGAGCTTTGAATCATACAACCACAAAAGTCATATACTTTAGCGGTTGAGACAAAACAAATACATGTATTTCTGTCAAAATAAGCATTCCAAAATGCAAATATTAATCAGGAGTTGCCAAAGAAGTTCATAAAAAATTCATTGAGAATACATTTTAATCAACATTTATGATTGTCAGGAGATACTTAGATATTCCACTAAAACCATGAATATTGATAGAAATGCTATACATCACAATCTTTGATGATCTCTCTTGGCGGTACCACATTTATAATATTGCGGGGAAAAATGCATTACAAAGCTCGGCAATTCTCTTTGGGGTTGCTGATGGCATACAAAGCTTAAATATGATCCATACTGAAGTATTGATCACCTATTTGGTGATATGATGATGATGATGATGATCATGATGAAGAGGAGGAGGAGGATAATGATGATGAGGATAATGATGATGATGATGATTACTACAGCGACGATAAATATCCTAGACCACATTGAAAAAAGGAAGAAAATGGTTTATTTATTTAATTCACTGTTTCTCAACCAGGGTCCACATGGCCCTTCGACGTCCATATTAGATTTTGCTGTTAAAATCTATGTGCTATAAACTGATTATGCTTCTACAATACACAAAATATTTTTCAAATTTTTTTTTATATACTATTCCTAATATTTTATAATAAAAATATAAGAATATGATTTTTTTACATTATTTACATTATTTACATTTGACGGATATTTCTCATCTTGTTTGTTGTTAACACGTTTCGGCTGATCTACCCTCCAACCTTCATCAGGTGTCTTGGGGAAATTTCGAACCTGGGTTCTCGTTCCTAGGGTACTTTTCAATGTTGTTGTTGTTATTATTATTATTATTATTATTCAGGTCATTGTTTGTAATCGAACTCGGAATCTTGGGGTTAGTAGCCTGTGCTCTTAACCACTACGCCATATGCCCGTGGGGTGATGAATTAGCAGAGTCAGATCAAATGAATTACGGGCATATGGCGTAGTAGTTAAGAGCGCGGGCTACTAACTCCAAGATTCCGAGTTCGATTCCAAGCAGTGACCTGAATAATAGTAATAATAATAATAATAATAATAATAACAACGACAACAACATCGAAAAATACCTAAGGAATGAGACAAATCTACTCCAGGACTTATTCTTTGTTAGCCAAGTACTTATTCTATCGGTCTCTTTTGCCAAACCGCTAAGTTACGGGGACGTAAACACACCAGCATCAGTTGTCAAGTGGTGATGGTGGGGGACAAACACAGACACAAAGACACACACACACACATATATATATATATGATGGGCTTCTTTCAGTTTCTGTCTTCCAAATCCATTCACAAGGCTTTGGTAGGCCCAAAGCCATAGTAGAAAACACTTGCCCAAGGTGCCTCAAAACGGGACTGAACTCGGAACCATGTGGTTGGGAAGCAAGCTTCTTACCACACAGCCACTCCTGTGACTATTAGAAAAATATGGAATGCTTCATGAATTTACCATTTGTGTGTCATCCTTATGCACACAATCCATACACACGTATGTATGTGTAAAAGAATGGGGGGAGAAAGAGGAGGAGGAAGAGGAGGAGACAGACTATAGAGCAGAGATCAAAGTAACACAGACAGGCAGACAGACAGTGAGACAAACAGATCTACAGAGCTTATCAGGAACTAAAAATACTTGTTACCCTATTTTCTTTGGTATTCATAACACTCTTAACAACCCTCTTCTATCACCACCACCACCATCACCACCTCCATCATCATCAACTTATCCGCTGCCATCCTATTTTCTATAACTCACCCCTCTATACTACTACTACCACCCCTATCACCCCCACCACCTCCTCCACCACTATCACCGTTTCATCCACCCCCACCACTGCCATCACTATCACCGTTTCATCCACCCCCACCCATCATCCTATTTACCATAACTCACCCTGCCATTCTACTACTACTACTACTACTACCCCTATCAACACAACCACTAATGTTGTAACAAAGTTCACAAGGAACAGGTACTGGGGGTGGAGTGGTGGGGTGGGGCCCTGTTAGTTTCAGTGTTTTATCATTTCTTGTACTCTTAATTCAATTTCATTGTATTACTGTCCATTAAGTTTGCTATCAGAAACTTGTAGCTTTTCAGTTTGATCCTACTGTGTGACATCTTTGCAAGTGTTTTTAATCATTGGTGTGCATATCGTCATCATCATCATCATCATCGTCGTCATTGTCGTCGCTGCCAACACCATCATATGTATATTAAAGCAGATAATATATTATCTAAGGTTTATCTTACATAACTATTAGAAACACGTGTATGAAACACATTCAAAATATCAACCTTTGGTTTCATGAGTATTCTGATATATATATACACATGTACATGTACACATTTACACATATATACATATACAGCGTGTATTTTTTCATAGTGTTTACTTTGATATGCTGTCCCAGCATGGCCAGTCTAATGACTGAAATAAGTAAAAGTTAACGTGTGTGTGTGTATATGTGTTTGTGTAAATCGTCTAAGCTACCATAAGTCAGGAAAAAGTGCACTTGTATATCTGTCAATAGAGTGGGTGTATTATCTGAAGTGTACAGTATTATATATCCATTACGGCCGATCTTACCAATTAGTTTTGTGCTAGGGATTCAACGGAGTGCTAGGTAACAATCCGATTATGTAACCCTGTGCTCATCAGAGGTAGCCGTTTTAGAATGAAATATGGCTACTGCTTTCTAGCGTTGGAGCTGAATAGACACATCCGGTTTGCGGTTGCTGTAAAAAAGGTGATCAAATGAAACGAGTAGGGGGATTGGGTTAAGGGTTATGCTTGTTGGTACGAAAACATAGCCATTGGGTGGGGGTGGTTGTGTTGCAAGGAGGTAAGAGTTTTTTGGAAAAGTTTGTGGGAAATGTATGTGACCTTGGTGGAATTTGAACTCAGAACGTAGTGGTAGATGAAATACTGCTAAGCATTTCGCTCCGCGTGCTAACTATATTGATTCACCCAGAGGCTTCATGGTTCTAAGGCCGCAGTTCCGATCTATGTATGCTGTGGTTTGCTGACAATTAATATAGGGCTGAGTGCACTGATTTTCCCAGATGCCTATAATGTTGCTGACACAGCCTTGTTCTGAAGCATATAACGAATAAAGTAGGAGCAGTTACATCCCCCTGCTTTACATCGTCACTGATTGAAATAGTGAGTGAGCATTCTACTTAAATTACAACATATGCTTTCATTCTCATATCATTAATAAAAGTACTTGATAATATTTGTAAACTTTTCAGTGCAATCCAACTTGTCTGAGTATGTGTGTGTGTGAGAGCATGTGTGTGTGTGTGTGTGAGCGTGCACTGTGTGTGACCCTTTCTGTGTTTCTGTTCACAATCTAAAAAGCTGATGTAGTGTTCTTTCAAGTCCTGCAACTTAGCAATCCAACAAATAGATATCAATACGATATGTACTTGACTGAAATATGAAATAGGTACTGGGGGATTTGACATGAATGAGGGCTTAGCTATACAAGTGTACCACCCACCACATCATCATCATCATCATCATCATCATCGTTTAACATCCGCTTTCCATGCTAGCATGGGTTGGACGATTTGACTGAGGACTGGTGAAACCGGATGGCAACACCAGGCTCCAGTCTGATTTGGCAGAGTTTCTACAGCTGGATGCCCTTCCTAACGCCAACCACTCAGAGAGTGTAGTGGGTGCTTTTACGTGTCACCCGCACGAAAACGGCCACGCTCGAAATGGTGTCTTTTATGTGCCACCCGCACAAGCCAGTCCAGGGGCACTGGCAACGATCTCGCTCGAAAATCCTACAGGAGCCAGTCAGGCGGTACTGGCAACGGCCACAGAATTTGTTTCCTAACTTTCAGAAAAATGGTTATATTTTTTTCAATGAAATTTTCTACAAATTCCTTTCATAGAGTATAGATTCTGGTTCTACCTGAATTTAAGGTGAAAAAAAAAAAATGGCAGGCACACACACCCACATACATGCATCGCATGTTTTTCCAAAATTTCAAATTTCATTTTGTGATGTGTGGCAATATATATGAGTGTACCCACCAATTTTTCATTTTTTATTTTACCACATTAAATTCCAAAATAATCACAATATACATTTTCTGAAGGGTATTTGTAGAAAATTTCAATTAAAAACATCCATTTTTCTGAACGTTATGAGGGAAACAAAGTTGACATATGTGAATTATCTGAAACTCCTCCCCCCATCTCTGAAAATAATTTCACCACAAATTTGAATATATAATGGAATCTACACTCTCTGAATCTCATTTGTAGAAAATTTCATTAAAAAACATCCATTTTTCTGAAAGTTACAAGGAGACAAAATCATGGTATGTGAATTATCCAAAATTCCTCTCACCTCTCCTCCAAAAGGATTTTTAACAAATTCCAAAATAATCGGAATCTATACCATCTGAAAAGTATTTGTAAAAAATTTGATCATCATCCTTAACATCTGTTTTCCATGCTGGCATGGATTGGATAGTTTGACCAAAAATCGCAAGCAGGAGAGCTGCACAAGGTTCCAGTCTGGTTTGGCTTGATTTCCACAGCTGGATACCCTTTTTAACTCCAGCCATGTTACAGCATGTACTGGGCATTTTTAACATAGCGAAATTTCGTTAAAGATATCCATTTTTCTGAAAGTTATGAGGAAACAAATTCGGGAGAGCAAGCACACTTGTATAGGTTATGCTTTGAATAAGTAAACATCACTTGCAGCTGGTACTCCAGCATGACCGTGCAGCCAATGACTGGAACCAGTAAAAGAAGAAAACAAAACAACACATGCTGTTAGTGTTGACTTTCATTTTATTTCAGTTTGGTATTATAAGTGTTATGAAAACGTCATTGTACGTCTACGCTCTGATCACTGGCACTAGTTTTCTATATGAAACTATGGTACAAGGCCACAAATTTAGGTAGAAGTGTATATATATATATATATTTGTGTCTGTGTTTGTCCCCTCGGCATCAACTTGACAACTTATGTTGGTGTGTTTATATCCCTGTAACCTAGCAGTTTGGCAAAAAAAAAAAAAAAATGATACAGTAAGTACTAGGCTCACAAAAAATGTTTGACTAAAGGTGGTGCTCCAGCATGGCCAGTCAAATGACTGAAACAAGTAAAAGAATATACATACATATATAAATACTAATATATTCTTAGTATATATATTAATATTGAGATCCAACTGAATATGTACATTATTTTATTGGCTTCTTTTTGCCGAACCGCTAAGTTATGGGTATGTAAACACACTAGCATCAGTTGTCAAGCAATGTTTGGGGAGACAAGCAGACACAGACACACATATATATATGATGAGCTTCTTTCAGTTTCCATCTCCCAAGGCTTTGGTTGGCCCACGGCTATAGTAGAAAACACTTGCCCAAGGTGTCATGCAGTGGGACTGAACCCAGAACCATGTGGTTGGGAACCAAGCTACTTACCACACAACCACTCTTGTGCCTATATATAAATATATATATATATATACACACACACACACATTATATATAGATATGTATGTACATGATGCTTAATATATGTTTACTAATGGATTTGTATCCATAAAGTGCCTATCTTTATAGATAGCTTGTCAGATTCCTGTGGCCATGAGCATATCAACTCTTCAAACTGGACGTCCAGTTTGAAGAGAGGTTATGTGTCTATGGGCATTGGAGTTTGATGAGCCACCTATGAAGCTAAGTGCTTCACAGATGTGAAACCATCGGCCACTCTAAGACCAGACATAATATTGAACTTCATGTAAATACATTACTGCTCTAATCTTTAGGGTGTGCTTTTTTTTCAGATATGTGATCCAGCAACCTTTAATTTTAATTTCTTCAGAATATACACAAGAAGGACCCATGGATTTAGAGAAGAAGAAGCAAAGAAACTGGAATGTTGTGATGTTTATACCTTTCCCAAAGAAATTAGCAGCAGAAACAAAATTTATTTCAACTGGGGATTGAACCTGCCACTACAACACTATTACTTTTCGCCGTACTGCACAGTTACCCTTGTTCTAACATTCCTCTACATTACTATTGCCTCTTGTTGTACAGCATAATTACCACTATTCTGTGATATTCCTACCACTTGCTAGCAATGCTATTACATCTTGTTCTACAACACAACACTATTACTGTTTATTCTAAAAGATTCATCAACACTGGCACCATTATCTCTTGTTCTACAATATTACCATTGTTCTATGACATTCTTAGAACTTGCTCTACAGCACTATCACATTTTGTTCATTTACCTCTCATTCCACAACATTATTTCCATTTATTCCATGGCGTTCTTACCATTATCACATTCTATCAGGATATTACCATTCACTCTGTGACACTAGAGTTAACCCTTTAGCATGCTTATTTATCCACATTGTTTTGAATTAATCATACATTATCTTGTAGCTATGAGATTTTTATGAAGGGACTGTTAATTTTTAGAATGATATAAGGTTGGTGCATGAGGCTAGATCTGGCCAGTTTGAATGCAAAACATGGCAGAATATTTTGGCTGGATATGGTCAGTTTAAACACTAAAGGGTTAATATATGATGCAAAGATATACCAATAGAACATTTACCACATTTTTCAAGTTCTCTCAATGACAAGAAAGTGCTAAAATGCTAAGAATGGCAGAAACAATACAGAGATATAGCATTTTGGTTTCCATATTCTGAGTTCAAGTCCTGATCTTGCCTTTCAACCATTTAGGTGTAAGAGAAATAAAATAGGTACCAGTGATAGTTTAAATCCCAGATGTTTACAGGTGTATTGAGCCAAAGCTTATTCCAGTTTCGTTGGGTTATGTGTGACTGAGAGAGAGCCAGTTCCTCACAGGGAAAAGGATTACCAGCCATAGTGGATACTTGTTTCCAAATTGAGGGGACAGGAGCAGTGTGAAATGAAGGGTTTTGCTCAAAAACACAATGTACTGTCCAGCCTGGGAATTGAAACCATGACTTATTAATTGCGAGTCCAACACTGAAACCAATCAACTATTCCCCTTTCTCCTGCTAATTGTTGGTCTTGTGTTAATTTAAGAATTTATTATTATGATTTAATTAGTTGCCTTATAATTAATTTCTTTTAATCCCTGCCTTAGCAATGGTTGTTATGGTACTTGTAAAAAATCAATTGCAATTTCAACACCAAATAATTAATGACATTTCATTTTATTCCTCAGAGAGAGGGGGGGGAGATAGAAAGAGAGAGAGAGAGAGAGAGAGAGAGAGAGAGAGAGAGAGAGAGAAAGAGAGAGAAAAAGAGAGAGCTGGACCCTGATCGGATCATTTTACTTCTTTTATATATTTATTTGTTCATTTTTGTTTTTTTTGGACGGTAGCTGGGAGATGTTAAAGAGAAAGAGAAAACAAAACTGGTATCTACAAAGTGACAGATTTAATTAATCAATTAGTGGGTAAGTTCTTCTTGAGTTAGATCCCTTTGTTGCACTGATAAACACCAGTACAAACAAAACCACAATCACCACCGCCACCAATGCCAGCATCATCAACCGTCGCCACCATCACCACCATTTGTTCATACTCACACAGATTAATCAATAGAGCAAGCCACATTTTTTACTTTATAATTAACTTCATTGATTAACAAAAAAAAAAAAAAAAAAATGGGGGAGAAAAAAGTCAATTAAATATTTAAAATAGAAATATCAACCCACACATACACACACCTCAATATATTCCCTACAGGTAAGCAAGCAAATTAGGGACCTTATATGTATCTAGTTGTTCCACCTGCTCAAAATAATAGTCAAATCTCCCTCAACGAACACTTGCCTTTAAATATTAATTTCTCTATTTTTTCTTTAATTTTTATCTTAAAACTGCATCACATGACTTTAACCCAATATATTTATCAAATGTAATGCTAATCTATCCATATCTTTTAAAATTAATCATATTATCCTGTAGCTTCAAGATTTTGAAAATATGACTGTTTATTGTTAGAATCACATTGTAGTGTAGGTACGAGAGGCTGGATGTGGCCAGTTTCAAAGTAAAACAGGCAGAATGTTTGGGCTGGTTTAAAGACCTGACAATACAATTTGATTCCGCCCTTATAACTGTTCTTTTTGCCATGAAGGCATAAGTCAGACAAAGCATATTCAGATAGTAACCTATGGCTAGATGCCTTCTCAGTTGCCAACCGTTTATTTTGCTGGTCTTAACACGTATTTGCAGAAAACCGACGCATAACATCACGGTAGCCTGCAAAGAGTTTACATGAAGACACAGAAACACACACACACACACACATATATATATATATATATATATATATATATATATATATATATATATATATACATATACATACATATATATAGGCGCACATATATATATACATACATATGCATATATTATATATACATACATACATACATATACATATATATATGAGCATAAATACACACATATATATACATTCATACACACACACAATCACTTGTTTTTGTATTATGTATGGCTATAAATTATATCAACTGAAATCTCCTCGTCAATAGAATCCCTGCCAATTTCAAAAGAGTATTCGATAGAAATCACAAGAGTTTATAACCCTATGAATGCCTAATGTTCATAATTCTTGCACCCTGCAAGAGAATGACAATGATTAAAAAAAATCTGGGACAAATTCTAAGGATTTTTCTTAATTTTGATATACAAACAATTATGTTTTGAAGTTGTTGAAGAACAATAAATTCTTGAGTAGAGAGAGAGAGAGAGAGAGAGAGAGAGAGAGAGAGAGAGAGAGAGAGAGAGAGAGGGAGAGAGAGAGAGAGAGTATGTGTGTGTGTGTGTGTGCGCGTAAGAAAATTCCAAATTTTTTAACATCAAATATTTTCCTTAGTAAATCATGGAAAAATAATAAATTATATTTTTTTCTGTATAATGATCAATAAATAATAAATAAAAATATAATATCAATAAATATTTGTTATGTATAATGAACAATAACTTATCAATAAATAATAATTAAAATGGTCACTAAGTGATACTTTTCTGTATATTGATAAATTAGGCACTATAGTGTCGTCTTAAATTTAAACACAACAACAACGATAACATGTTCTTCTTCTTATTATTATTATCATTATTAAATAGGGTGGCGAGCTGGAAAATCATTAGCACGTCGGTCGAAATGCTTAGCCATATTCTGAGTGCAAATTCTGCCAAGGTAGACTTTGCCTTCCATTCTTTAGGGGTCGATAAAATAAGTACCAGTTGAGCATTGAGGCTCAACTCACACCTCCCCCGAAATTTCAGGCCTTGTGCTTAGTGTAGAAAGGATAATTATTATTATTAGCAGGACTCATGAGTATTTCACGAAATTAATGGTAAATATATTGGGTTATTTCTGAAATTGGAGGAGTCTAGTTGACTACATCAACACCCCAGTATGCAACGGGTACTTACTTTATCAACCCTGAAAGGATGAAAGGCGAGGTCAGGGCATGTCTGGCATGCTCTCGTTTGTGTTAGCTTGCTGCCTTTCACATAAATGTAATAATCCTTTCTACTATAGGCACACAGCCTGGATTTTGTGGGGAGGGGGACAGTCAATTACATTGACCCAATACTTAACCAATATTTAATTTATCAACCCCGAAAGGGTAAAAGGCAAAGTTGACCTTAGTGGAATTTGAACTCAGAACATAGCGACAGATGAAATACTGCTCAGCATTTCGCCCGACATGCTAATGATTCTGCCAGCTCACCCAATAATAATTATCATAATATTGACAATAGGCGCAGAAGTGGCTGTGAGGTAAGTAGCTTGCTTACAACCACATAGTTCCAGGTTCAGTCCCACTGTATGGCACCTTGGACAAGTGTCTTCTACTATAGCCTCAGCTCGACCAAAGCCTTGTGAGTGGATTTGGTAGATGGAAACTGAAAGAAGCCTGTCGTATACATATGTGTGTGTGTGTACGTTTGTGTCTGTATTTCTTCCCCAACATCGCTTGACAACTGATGCTGGTGTGTTAATGTTCCTGTAACTTAGCAATTCGGCAAAAAAGACTGATAGAATAAGTACTAGGCTTACAAAGAATTAGTCCTGGGGTCGATTTGCTCAACTAAAGGTGGTGCCCCAGCATGGCCACAGTCAAATGACTGAAACAAGTAAAAGAATAAAAGAATAATGATATCAATTAAAAACTCACTCCAGGTTTTGTATTACCAGCAGTTTAGGAGTGGTGGTCATGGTGGGATGGTAGTGATGATGGGGCAGTATTACACAGGAAATTCTGAGTTTTGGATTTAAGGAGCTTCTTGGTTTGTTAGTTATATTTTTTTACCTTTCTTTTTTGCTTTTTGATTTTCAACAAACAAAATACAAAAAACAAAAAAAAAAAAGACAAAAGCAAAACCTATACTGCATCTGAAAGTCATCATCTGATGCCAACCATAACTGCCTTGAAATTATCGAAAGATGGGAAGGTCACAGAAAGAGAAAAGGTGAAAGCATGTTGGATTCTGGTAGTTAACATACTAGAGGTCATATTATGCATCTGACCAAGGTGGTGTGTGTGTGAGTGTGTGCAATAGATTGGCAATTCAATAAAAATAATGCCATCACAATCACAAACTACTGCAGATGATGTTAAATTGACAACACTATCCCAGAATGCATAGCTTGGGATATTTCATTGGATATATATATATGCATATATATATATACATACATGTTATATGTGTGTGTGTGAGTGTGTGTATATATATATACACACACACACATCCATTTACACACTGTCATCACACACCACATACACATGAATTTTTAGCAGTATTGTGTTTTTCTTGTCTTTGAGAGTTTAACTAATCTTGACATTTTTCAATCAAAGGTATTTGGCCCTATTTGACATCAGAGATCGGTTAAGCAGAATGGGAGGATGGATGGGGTGGGAATACCAAGGTTGAAACATTAGTAGTGGTGGTGGTGGTGGTGGTGGGGAATAGAAGTCAGAATGTTCATGTGTCTACCTACCTGTTTACAGGTAGCATGAGCAAGCAAGGTCAAGGCTAATAATTAGAACCCAGTATTTCAGCAAACATGGTTTTGCCACAGAGAGCGACTACAGCGCCACCTCCCCTCTTACAGCTACAGTGCTCACCGGGAATGTGATCGTCGATGACGACAACAACAACAGCAAACAACAGAAGAATGTTTCCAATAAAAAAAAAGGCAAAACAAATATAAATATATATATAATATATATATATATATATATATATATATATATATATATATATATATATATATATATATATATATATATATATATACATATACATACATACAAAATATCAAAAACAAAATAAATAAAATAAATATATGAAGTCCCCAGAAAATAAAGGAGGCTTGTTCTATAGAAGAATCAAGAGGAATTGGTCGAAATTTGGACTGTCATTGCAACGGGAATGTGATCTGTGAGGGATGCCAACCGGCTGATGAAATTGTATGCTTTGATTTTCTGCAAAATAAAAGAATAAAAGAAATGTAAGGTGATGAGGAAAGAGAATCAAAGGGGTGGGGGAATAGTGACAGATGTAACATGTTAAGGGTATTTGTATATACTTTTCTTTTTATTTATTTATTTTTTTGTGAGGTAGGAAGAAAGGAGATAAAATAAAGTGAAAGAAGAAGGGAGGGAGAGAAAATACCACATACCCACGAATACTAACACATGAACACTAACACAAGAATACACACACACACATACATACTGGATCGTCGGGTGACATGCTGTGCTTAAGGAGACCTACTGAATCAAGTAAATCAAAATCAAATGGAAATTGTAGTTGTGGCCGATGCCAGTGCCGCCTAACCGGCTCCCCATGCTGGTGGCACATAAAGAGCACCATCTGAACGTGACTGATGCCAGTGCCACCTGACTGGCTCCCATGCCGGTGGTACATAAAAAGCACCCACTACACTCTCGAAGTGGTTGGTGTTAGGAAGATCCAGCTGTAGAAACATTGCCAGATCAGCAGCAAGCAAGCAGAAGCTAGCTAGTGGCGGTAAGCTAGCAGAAATGTTAGCACGATGGGCAAAATGCTTAGCAGTATTTCGTCTGTCTTTACGTTCTGAGTTAAAATTCCGCCGAGGTTGACTTTGCCTTTCATCCTTCCGGGGTCGATAAATTAAGTACCAGTTACGCACTGGGGTCGATGTAATCGACTTAATCCTTTTCTCTATCCTTGTTTGTCCCCTCTATGTTTATTGCCCTTATGGGCAATAAAGAAATAAGAAACATTGCCAGATCAGATTGGAGCCTGGTGTAGCCTTCTGGCTTGCCAGTCTCCAGTCAAACCGTCCAACCAATGCCAGCATGGAAAATGGGCGTTAAACGATGATGATAATGATGATATCTCATCTTCATCATTTAATGCTCGTTTTTCCAAGCTGGCATGGGTTGGACAGTTTGATGGGACCTGGCAAGCCAGAGAACTGCACTGGGCTCCAATTGTCTATTTTGACATGGTTTCTACAGCTGGATCCCTTCCTAATGCCAACCACTTTACAGAATGTATTGAGTGCTTTCTATGTGGCACCAGCACAGGTGCCTTTTCTATTACTGGCACCTCACACACACATAGTTACATCACAAGCGATTATGATATAACAATAGAATTTGAAAGATTTTCTACTCCATTTGGGGTGTCTTTGATAATTACACTGCAAAGGAAACCTGCCCTCATTAAAACACACTCCCCCACACCACACACACATTCGTATGCAGACACACACTGCCGTGTAATATTTGGGGAATGATGAATATGATTGCCTTTGTTTCCTGTTAATTTGGTATTTTAATTTACATCCTCGTTCTCTCATTAGCAACGTTCATCATACACATTTTTCAATAATAATTCAGTCATTATTAATGGCTCAGAGACTCTACTTTTTCAAATAATGCAACTATCTATTTCTCTTACTCTCCTCCTGTGTATGTATGTGTGTGTATGTATGTATGTATGTATGTATGTATGTGTGTGTGTGTATATATATATATATATATATATATATATATATATACATACATACATGCATATATATATACATATATATATATATATATATATATATGCATACACATACATGCATACACACATGCATATATGTGCACATATATACATATATATATATATAGACCTATGCATATGTACATATACATATATACAGTGGCAGACTGGGTCTAAAAATATTGGTTGCCAGGAGACTAAGGGGGCCCACCCACAACTACAATGCTATCATTTATTTATGTATTTTCTTTTTTTTTTTGTTAAAAGTATTCTTTTCAACTGTCTACAATACAAACACAGTCAGCCTGAAATAATCAATGCATTCTTCCAGGAGTGAAGAAAAAATTCTCAAACTCGAGGGGATGGGCATTTAAGATGCTAACATGAGCCCCCATATATATGGATTCTAATGGTGCAAGGGCCAACTTGCCATCGGGCAAGCTTGGAACTTGGCCAGTCCACCACTGCATATATATATATATATATATATATATATATATATATATATGTATGTATGTATGTATGTATGTGAATAAATAAGCATTACATTTAACAGAATAATCTCAATACAAAAGCATTGAATGTTGATGTTAACCTTTAGCACACAGTAGCTGCATCATGTCACCATATGAGTTCCCTCCCACAAAGTAACAGGGCAGTGATAGGTGAAACAATTCTAGAGAAAATGCAGTGTGTTAAACTTTAAATTTTTATAATATAAAAGACTAATTTATTTTACTAAATTTTTCATTATTTCCCAAATTAATTGAAATGATGACTGTACTTTCACAGAATTAGGCTAATAAAAGGTTTGTCAGACTGAAGTTAGGATTGGGTAAGAAATTAACCTAAACTTGTGTGTTTATTTTAGCAATATTTATGTCAGAGAAGCAGATGAGTTAGCACAGTAACACATCCTCTGACAGTAAACACCACAAATATATATATATTCACACACACACCTACAGATAGGTAGACAGACAGACAGACACACAGATAGATAGATAGATAGATAGATAGATAGATAGAGAGATCGATCGATAAATAGATAGATAGAAAGATCGATCGATAAATGGATGGATGGATGGGTGGATGAATAGATAGATAGATAGATAGATAGATAGATAGATAGATAGATAGATAAATAGATAAATAGATAGATAGATAGATATATAGATATATAGATAAATAAATAGATAGATAGATACAGTGATAAATAAATGATAGATAGATAGAGTGATAGATAGATAAATAGATAGATAGATACAATGATAGATAGATGATAGATAGATAGAGTGATAGATAAATAAACAGACAGACATTTAGGTATATAGAGAAATAGATAGACAGACAAATTGATATGTAGATAGATAGATGGGTATATATAGAGTGATAGATAGATAAATAGAGAGACATTTAGGTAGATAGACAGATAGATAGATAGATAAATGAATAGATAGACAGATATGACAGTTACATAATGAATCAAAAACAAACACAAGACATATGACATGGTCTGCTGACACATTTCAGAGCCAATTTACTCACTGTACAAACTAACTTGGACCATAATGACTGCCCAGGCCTATTCCAGTGAGGAATTGGGATGTAGAATGAGGACAATCATGATATATATATATATATATATATATATATATATATATATATATATATATATATATATATATATAAATATATAAGAGTATATATATATATATGTATACATGATTGCAGTCAAAAGACTAAAATGAGTAACAGAATAAAAGAATATAAAATCACTCATTCGTAAATCTGCACACACACACACAAACACACATATATCATTGCACTTTCTCTACGGCTTTTTTCAGTGGTGCCTGCAAAATGATTATCATTCAATACTAATGAACCAAACACCATCAGCCCAACTCGCCAGACAACTTACTACAAACACAGGGGTGGACTAAAATAGCTGACCAGCAAACCGACCAACTTATTGATCTTCTGAGTCTTTTCGTTTCCAGATTGGGGTGGGTCGGTGGATGAGTGGAAGAAGGGGCATTATGTATTGCTCTGCCATCATTCTAACCAATATCGAGACACATCAGATTTTCAAAGCAAAGTGGGCCAACTAGTGGCGGGGTGGCAACAGGGGTGAGGAAGAGCACAGCACATGTACTGCCTATTTTTTTTTTACCATATTTTTTAGTCTTTTCCTTGTTTCAGCCATTGGACTGCAGTTATGGCTGGGCACCACCCGAAAGGTTCTAACTCTTCATCAGCATCCACTATCCCATCCATACTTTTCTTTTTTTTCGAGTTTGGTATTTATCTTAGAAATTTCTACATGTTCCACTACTAAATTATGGGAAATAAATGCAATCATCTATTTTTTTTTTTTCAATGGTATCAAAATAAAGACAAACATACAAGGGAGTGCTGAAAAGTTCCTGGCTTTGAGTAAAACAAAATACAGGAGGATCAGTTAATTATGCTTCTATTTAACATATTCCCCTCCCAAATTCATATACTTATTACAGCGGTCCTTCAGTTTTTCTAAACTCAGAAGGTTGGGCCTCCAACCAAGCCTTTTGCGAAACCCTTAAAGTCAGGAACTTTTTCAGCAGCCTCTCAGCCCCTCGCAGACGAACACACACAGAGATCTGGATCCAGCAACCAGATGTGATTAAAGGTAATCCATGCTCAGACAAAGTATATCTAGGACTACATTATCTAATGTCCTTCCTCGTTGTTCTTGCGATACAATACTGCCTCTTGTTCAGAAATGGTATACCTAGGGTAACATTATTTATATTATGTAACATGTCTTTCTGTCTCTCACTCTCTTTTTTTTTTTTTTTAATTACTCTACCTGCTCATCACCTACCACAGAGCCATCTCCTTCAATACTACTCCTCACTTAGTTGAGGTGTTTTGTCTTGCAAATTACCTGGTGACCTCACCAGTGTTGGTGCCACATAAAAAGCACCTAATACATTCTGTAGATTGGTTGGCATTAGGAAGGGGCATCCAGCCATAGAGACCATGCCAAAGCAGACAGCGGAGCTCGGCACAGGCCCCAGGCTTGCCAGCTACTGTCAAACCATCCAATACCAGCACGGAAAACAGCCGTTAAATGATGATGATGATGATGATGATGATGATGATGGTGACATCAATGACGACGATGATTTGATTTGAGGGAGATCTGGCTGATCTTTCTAAAACTATCAGGTTTAATGACTATGATATGATTCTCCTGGGTGATTCAAATGGAACTAAGTTGATAATTAAATAGGTCAACATAAAGGTCGCTAATTGAGAGAGAGAGAGAGAGATACAGACAAACAGACAGAGGAGGAGGGGAGGAGATGATGGCAGCAGAGGTGATCCTTGTGTGTGTGTGTGTGTGTGTGTGTGTGTGTTTCTCAAGAGTGTAAGTATGAAGCAAGACAGAGTGAACTTTGCTTGTTTGTCAGACATAAATAACAATACAACTCGGTACTAGAAATCTATAGCAGTAAAGAACAAGATTATGCAGCCTTCATGCCTTTCTCAAAGGACTTTTAATGATCTATGGGTAAAATGAAAAAAAAAAAAAAGAACTTTAACAATCAGAACCACTAACACTACTGCTGCTGCTATGTCAATACCACCACCACCACCACCACCACCAACACAACCACTGCTGCCACCACCACCAGCACTACCACTGCTGCCACCACCATCACTACTACCACCATTGCCACCACCACCACCACTACTGAATTCATTGAAGAAAGGAATAAGAATATGTGGAGTTCATGCCTTTCTCAAAGACATTGCTGGTAGCTTCCAAAGAATGGCCACTTTGATTGCAAAACATTAAACACCAATACAGTATTTGATGGCATAAAAGACGTACGGGCATATTAGACGAACCCCAATTTCAACAATTCCTATTCAGGAAACAAAATCTTAGCAGAGTAAAGCTTATGGAATGTAGGGCCATTTTAATGCATGGGAACACTAGGCACTTGCCCAGGGGCCTCACAGGTCTAAGGGCCTAATTCTGATCTTTGTATACTGTGGCTTGCTGTCAATAAATAAATATATAGGGTCCAATGCATTTATTTGCCTAGAGGCCTCAAAGGTCCCGGGACCCACTTACAATCTATGTATTTTGTAGTTCTCTGTCAATAAATAAATATTATAGGGTCTAGTGCACTAACTTCCTGGGTGGGGGACTCTAATGCTGCTAGGATAACCCTGATGTGTGGCTCAACTTCATATGTAGGACCTGAGTATGCCTTGTATGCCATTAAATGGTGATGATGATGATTATGATTGTTTTTATGTCCACTATTCTATGCCTGCATGGGTTGGATGGATATTTGTTGAAAGGGGTTTCCTATGGCCAGAGGCCCTTCCTGCCAGCAAACCTCATCTGTTTCTGAGTAAGGTGAAACTTCCTCATGGACAGAAATATTTCCATGGGAGAAGGGAAATGAAGGACTTCACTTGCATGATGGTGACACTCACAACTCTCACATGATGTCAACTCACACCAACTCACACAACTGCATAAACACACACAATAGGCTTCTTTCAGTTTCCCTCTGTCAAAACCACTCACATAGTGTTGATTGGCCTGAGGCTGCAGTAGAAGATATTTGCCCAGGGTGACATGCAGTGGGACTGAACCCAGAACCATTTAGTCAGGAAACAAACTTCAAAAACAGTAATAAATTATTCTTCATTTCCATACGTACAACAGGGCTTTCTTTTCTGTAAAAGATGCGATCAATTCTTCTTTTGCCAGCAATTTCACATCTTAATTTCATTTTACCATTTTCATCAAGCTGTGGAAGAGTGTGGCAAAGTTCCGATATTGTCTTCTTTTGAATATTGGCATCGTTGATAAATTGGTGGCGTAAATCTGGATCCTGCAGCACTATTCTCAAACCTTCTGGTGTAGATATGGCTTTGTCCCACAACAGAAGTGGACGTAATTCTGTACCTAAAAAAGATCACAAGGAAACAAAAAAAAAAAATAACACTCAAATCTATACTGACCAGAGACATTTGTACTTAGTTGCATTTTACAGGGGTTACTAAAATATATGTATACTGACCTCAAGTAATTTTATTGTCTGGTAGTCATTTTATTGATATCTATTTATCACATCACTAAGTTACATTTTGGCATGAATGAAAACACAGACATCCTCCTCCTCTTCTTTCCATCCTCTCCTTCTTCTCCCCTCCTACCCCATCCTCTTCCCCTTCTCCTCCCCTCCTCTCGCCAGTACCGCTGGACTGGCTCCTGTGCAGGTGGCACGTAAAATACACCATTTCGAGCGTGGCCATTGCCAGTACTGCCTGACTGGCCTTTGTGCCGGTGGCACGTAAAAGCACCCACTACACTCTCGGAGTGGTTGGCATTAGGAAGGGCATCCAGATTGGAGCCTGGAGTAGCCACCTGGCCCACCCCATGCTAGCATGGAAAGCGGATGTTAAACGATGATGATGATGATGATGATATACACACAGATTGGAACCTTGTGCAGCTCCACAGCTTACCAGTTTTCAGTCAAACTGTCCAACCCATGCCAGCATGGAAAGCGGACATTAAATAATGATGATATTGTTTCACCGAGACCTGACTACGGACCGAGACCTTTGGAAATGGGCTGTGCGTGAGAAGACCCGGCAAGCCAAGTAAGATCGTTGCCAGTGCCCCTGGACTGGTTCTTGTGCGGGTGGCACATGAGATGCACCATTTCGAGCGTGGCCGTTGCCAGTACCGCCTGACTGGCTCCTGTAGGATTTTCGAGCGAGATCGTTGCCAGTGCCCCTGGACTGGCTTGTGCGGGTGGCACATAAAAGACACCATTTCGAGCGTGGCCGTTTTCGTGCGGGTGACACATAAAAGCACCCACTACACTCTCTGAGTGGTTGGCGTTAGGAAGGGCATCCAGCTGTAGAAACTCTGCCAAATCAGACTGGAGCCTGGTGTTGCCATCCGGTTTCACCAGTCCTCAGTCAAATCGTCCAACCCATGCTAGCATGGAAAGCGGAAGTTAAACGATGATGATGATGATGATGATGACCAATGCTGGTGTGTTTACATCCCTCTAACTTAGCATTTCAGCAAAAGAGACTGATGGAAATAAGTACCAGCTTACATAGAATAAGTCTTGTGGTTGATTTCTTTGACTAAAATCCCTCAAGGCAGTGCTCCAGCATGGCCGCAGTCAAATGACGGAAACTAGTAAAAAGAATATATGCATTTAACTGTCGCTCCGATCAATGGAACGGCCTGCTCGTAAAGTGGCTGAGTACTCCATAGACATGTGCGCTTAATGTAGTTCTCAGGTAGATTTAGTGTAACACAGACTGTGACAAGGCTGACCCTCTGATTTACAGGTACAACTCATTTTTGCCAGCTGAGTTGACAGGAGCATTATGAAATGAAATGCCTTGCTCAAGGATGCAATGCAACACCAGGAATCGAACTCACAACCTGGTCACCGTGAGCTGAATACCTTGACCACAGAGCCACAAGCACAGTAAGATTTGCATGAAATAATATCAGAGTATAAAGTTAGGTTTCCTTACCAACAACCCAGGGACAGTCGACACCATCACGTACACGACCAGGATCTTCGTAAATGTTGTAAATGGGGTGATTCTGAAGGTGGGCTTCACCTGAAGGCAAAAGAAATTATATGTTTTTAAAATCATCAAAATTTCATATTAGTCGTTTCTACTCTAGGCACAAGGCCTGAAATTTTGGGGGAGGGAGCCAGTCGATTAGATCGACTCCAGTACGCAACTGGTACTTAATTTATCAACCCCGGAAGGATGAAAGGCAAAGTCAACCTCGGCAGAATTCGAACTCAGAACGTAAAGACAGACGAAATACCGCTAAGCATTTCGCCCGGCGTGTTAACATTTCTTATTTCTTTATTGCCCACAAAGGGCTAAACATAGAGGGGGCAAACAAGGACAGACAAAGGGATCAAGTCGATGACATCGACCCCCAGTGCGTAACTGGTACTTAATGACTGAAACAAGTAAAAGAATAAAAGAATAAAAACAGATCAAGTCTTATAAGAAAAATCAGAAGACTTTCATGTAGGGGGGACTCCATTGGTTGCAAATAGCACACACACACACACACACATCTAGCTGGTTGTAAAGATAATTTACGGACACCCTGTACATAATGCCATCAAAGAAGGAAAAAGGGGGGATTTTTTTTTTCGGAATTTAGTGGAACGCAAAAACGTCTGTGAGAATGAGGTTGGGAAAGAGTGGAGACAGTTAGCAGGGGGTGGGGGTGAAGGAGGGGAGCTATATAGGCCACTCCTACCCATCCCAGCATGCAGAAAAGTAGGGGAATGCCACACGACCCCCCCCCCCCCATCCTTGCGTTATCCCCCTCCTCTTAGCTTTCCATCACTGGCTGACATAATAATGTCAGGATGAAAAATATATTTCACTCTTTCAGCAATCAGTGGTGGAGAAAACTCGTTCTACTATTGCTGCTGCCAAGACTACTACTACCACCACTACTGCTGCTAAGATTACTACTACCACCACTACTGTTGCTAAGATTACTACTACTACTACTACTGCTGCTGCTGCCAAGACTACTACTACCACCACTACTGCTGCTAAGATTACTACTACCACCACTACTGTTGCTAAGATTACTACTACTACTACTACTACTACTGCTGCTGCTGCCAAGACTACTACTACCACCACTACTGCTGCTAAGATTACTACTACCACCACTACTGTTGCTAAGATTACTACTACTACTACTACTGCTGCTGCTGCCAAGACTACTACTACCACCACTACTGCTGCTAAGATTACTACTACCACCACTACTGTTGCTAAGATTACTACTACTACTACTACTACTACTACTGCTGCTGCTGCCAAGACTACTACTACCACCACTACTGCTGCTAAGATTACTACTACCACCACTACTATTGCTAAGATTACTACTACTACTACTACTGCTGCTGCTGCCAAGACTACTACTACCACCACTACTGCTGCTAAGATTACTACTACCACCACTACTATTGCTAAGATTACTACTACTACTACTACTGCTGCTGCTGCCAAGACTACTACTACCACCACTACTGCTGCTAAGATTACTACTACTATTGCTGCTAAGATTACTACTACTACTACTACTGCTGCTGCTTATACTACTACTACTACTAAACTACTACTATCACTACTGCTGCTAAGATTACTACTACTGCCGCTGCTGCTACTACTACTACTACTACTACTTCCACCACTACTGCTGCTAAGATTACTACTACTGCCGCTGCTGCTACTACTACTACTACACAAGATAATACTGATGACCTAGAAAATATGCATTCACACACACTTATTTTATCTACTCTAGAGGGGCGATAGTAAAGGTAACCCAATGATGATGATGATGATGATGGTGGTGGTTTTTAATTTTAGGCACAAATCCAGCAATTTTGAGGGGAGTAGGGTAAGTCAATACCATTAAGGCCAGTACTTCACTGGTACTTAACTTTATTGAACCCTGTAAGGAAGAAAAGCAATTATTGACCTTGGCAGGATTTGAACTCAGTATGTAAGGAGCCAGAATAAATATCACAAAGTGTTTTTTTCCAATGCTCCAACGATTCTACCAATTCACCACTCCAAAGTCTGTGTCTAGTTTTTCTTTTATTCTTTTATTCTTTTACTCGTTTCAATCATTTGACTGTGGCCATGCTGGAGCACCGCCTTGAGTCGAGCAAATCGACTCTGGGACTTATTTTTTGTAAGCCTAGTACTTATTCTATTGGTTTCTTTTGCCGAACTGCTAAGTTACGGTGATGTAAACACACCACCATCGGTCCTCCAAAGGAAGTTGATTTTGGAGGTGGGTTTTAACTCAGAATATAGAAAGCCCAAAGAAATACTGCAAGGCATTTTTTATAAAGCTCTAACAATTTTGTCAGTCTAGACTACACATGACAACAGTATCCATGGTAACCGTGACAATAAGATTAACAACACCTACAGTAACAACTTTGATGACACTTACAGCATCTGTGGTAATAAAATGGCAACGTCTGCAGCAATGACAATAGCAACATTGTCAACAACATCCATAATTTTAACAACATCTACAACAACTAGTGTAACAATCCTTTCTCCTAAAAGTACAAGGCATAAAATTTTAGGGGGAGGGGGCTGGACGATTTCATCGAACCCAGTGTTTCACTGGTACTTAATTTATTGACCCCAGTGTTTCACTGGTACTTAATTTATCGATCCCGAAAGGATGAAAGGTAAAGTCGACCTCAGTGGAATTTGAACTCAGAACATAAGGACAAGCCAAATGCCGTTAAGCATTTTGCCTGATGTGCTAAAGATTCTGCCAGCTCACCACCCTCGCAACCAGTGTAATAATAACAATAACAACAACAGCAACATTATCAACAATAACATTTCCATAAGAACAACATTATCGACGTAGGCACAGACATAGCTGTGTAGTTAAGGACCTCGTTTTAACCACGTTGTTTCGGGTTGCCCTACTGTGCAGCAAGTGTTTTCTACAACAACCTTGGGCTAACCACAGTAACAACACTCACAATGATAATATACAACAATAACAAAGAAAACTCACCTGGTGATAAATTGTCGAAGTTGAAATCTCCACAAAGAAAGTCAAATTTGACGTCATCATTTTCTCGATGGGTGCTCTTCTTAAAATCAGTGGTCCAGTCCACAATATCGTTGAGTTGTTTGTCTAAAATTTTCTCTTCACCTAGGAGTGATAATAAAATAAGGTATAATAACAATAATAATAATAATCCTTTCTACTATAGGTAGATGGAAACTGAAAGAAGCCTGTTGTACATGTGTGTGAGTGTGTGTGTGTGTGTGTGTCTGTACCTAGCTTAGACATCATGTAATAGTTGTAAATACTCATCCCATCATCATCATCATCATCATTTAACGTCCATTTTCCATGCTGTCATGGGTTGGGCAGTTTGACATGAGCTAGCAAGCTGGAGAGCTGCACAGAGTTCCAGTCTGATTTGGTTTGGTTTCCTCACCTGGTGGCCCTTTCTAATGCCAACCACTTTATGGTGTGTGCAGGGTGCTTTTGATGTGGCAGGGTTATACAAGCAATGTTGCTTGCTTCCTGATTTCCATGAAAGAAAAAAAACAAAAAAAAACAAACATGTCTGGCCTTGGGGGAGGGAAATGTTACCTGATTTGGAAACAGGTGAGAGTTGGTAACAGGAAAGGCATCCAGCTGCAAAAATCTGCCCCAACAAACTCCATTTGACCTCAAGTAAGCAAGCACGGAGAGCGGATTTTAACACAATGATGATGATGATGATGAATACAAGTCATGCTACCAACCAAAAAGCAAAAAGAAATCTTTTCTAATAAAAAATAAATAAAAAGTAGAAATAATCGAAATACCAGCATACATACATGAACCCACACAATCGTTATCAGTGTGGAAACAAAACGGGGGTTTGTGCACCCATAGTTCTCAGTTTTGCACCACGGTACTTAAATTTCCAACAACCAACCAAATAAATATTGCAAAACCGTCAGTTAAATTAAGCTGACCATAATTAGATCGATGCCAACCTCATTACCCCTCCCACCCAGACAGTAAAAAAAATTATAAATAAAATAAAATATATAACAATAAGAAAAAAAATAACGAGTTTCAGAATTCTGATTATAAATTCTGTTCTAATCAAAAAGGTTTAGGAAGTGGTTCCACAACTTGCAGTCGGTAAAGAGTCTAACTAATACTGCTAAAGTAAACATTATAACTCTTCTCTCTCTCTCTCTTGATAACACACACACACACACACACACACACACACACACACACACACACACACACACACACACACACACACAAGCACGTATTCATTTGCTTTCTCTCCAAAATTGATTAAAACCATGAAAGTTAATTAAAACAAGTGCCAGTAAATATATCTCCTTATTGACTTTTTTTTCCCCCAAATTCCTCTTCAAAATAAAGGCAAAAACGAAGAGAGTGAGAACATGTTCTTATCGTCATCAGTTTAACATCCATTTTTCCATGCTTGCATGTGTCAGACAAAATTTGTTCATTTGTAGATCTTTGATGGTTGCTTCCTATTTGTCAGTCCTCACCTGTTTCTGGAACGAGGTAATATTTCCCCATGACTAGGTATGTTTAAAAAAATAAAAAAGTACCCGGATTCTGTTGTGTCTGGGGAGAGTCATTTTCTTTTTGTGCCTTATAATTTAACACACTCACCAGTAAAAGTTCCACTTATTCCTTATTTTTATTTTCCTAAAACTTTCGTTGCATCTTGCAACCTTTTCAATAGTCTTGACTGTCTTTACCGGTGAGTGTGTTAAATTATACGGCACAAAAAGAAAATGACTCTCCCCAGACACAACAGAATATGCTTCAACACACGAACTCACATAAAGAATCTTGCAAACCAAATCCCAAAACGAAGTACCGGGATTGATTTCATTCAACTAAAACTCTTTGAGGCAGTGCCCCAGCATGGTCACAGACTAATGACAGAAACAAGCATAGGACATATATACATAATTGAAAAGAATAACCAAGACAGCACGTTTATGGAGGGACATGTCTGATCATACTGCTACAAGATGAGAGCTGACCTGGGGCTAGAACCAACAAGTGTCACCATTACAACTAACCTTCATAAGCCTGTAGATGTGTGTTATAAACATAGCCAACCGCCCTTTTACCAGTCTTCTCTTCTCCAAGAACTATCTGAAATAGAAAATATGGTTAATAATATTAGGCATACAAGATTACACACACATGGAGTTGGCAATCGAATTTGTTGGGTTTTATTTCCTCTCTGTTGTACTCCATTGTCATCATGTTTGTGAAATGAGGTAAATTGGATTTAAATTTCGAAAATGATGAACAAAAGCTGTAGAGAAAGAATCGAACTGAATGTATGTGTAGACGGGTGGACGGATAGATAAACAGCTAGACAAGTAGATAGATTGGTAGGTACACAGTCAGAAGCAATCAATCTATCTCTCCATCCATCTATCTATCTATCTATCTATCTATCTACCTCTCCATTCATCTATCTATCTACTTCTCCATTCATCTATCTATCTATCTATCCATCCATCCATCCATCTGTTTATCTGCCTGCCTGCTTGTCTGTCTATCTATTCATCTATCTAGGTATGTATGTACCCAGCTAGATGGATGGATGGATGAATAGATAGATACATGGATGAATGGACGGACAGACAGATAGATGTCATCATCATTTACCATCCATTTTTCCATGCTTGCATGAGTCAGAGAGAATTAGTTGAGGCAGATTTCTCTGGCTGGATGATCTACCAGTCGCCAACCCTCACCTGTTTTCCAAATGAAGTAATATTCCCCATGGCCAGATATGTTTTCCACTGAAGTTTGGAAACCAACAAAATCACTTGTAAGATGGCAAATGCTGTCCAATTCATGCCAGCATGGGAACGAACATTAAATGATGATGATGATGATGAGGATAAGACAATGCATACTTCATTCAAAACAAAGTGAATATATAAGTATTGCATTTGTCAGAATAATTTGAACATTCACAAGTTAATCATGGGTCTGTCTGATCAGAGCTGACTTGAGTTTAAATAACAACATAAGCTTATAATGAAGAGGATGTATATATCACAGCTCAACAAACTTAATTATGAGGCCACTTTGGAACCCAATCATCTTAAAATAAAATACTAACAAAAATGAGCTGAGGACAGTAGCTTACCTTGACCATAAGTAAACCTTTGCCACTGAAGCGGCAGGCCAAAGTCGACTGCTTAAACCACTTGAATTCAACATCTTCGACAGGGTATTTGCTGGCAACCATCAGTCCGCTGTTGATTAGGAACCTGTTGCTGGACATGTTCATCACACCTACATCGTAAATTATGTATGGAAAAACAGGATGGATTTTATGTAGGAGTTTTTTGGCCAAGTCTCGGTTCCATGTTTCTTGGAAACAGACAAAATCAAGTTGGGGAAAATGTGCCAGGATCTCTCTGTTGAAAGCTTTTGAATCATTCACGTTTCTCATGTGGATATGGTTACTGTCTTTGTGATAAGAAGAAAAGTTAGAATTCAGATTATTGTGTGAAGCAGTTTCTGGACCATTGCATGAAGAATGTAATGCGTGATTATCACAGTTAGCTCTAGTGTTGTTGCCTTCACTAACGTCGTTACTTCTTTTGAGGTTCAGACATTCATCGTCAACTATCCTCTCGCCAATTAACCGCGCCCTTCGATCACCGTCTAGCAAATTATTGTAGCGAGAAAGAAACTCTGGCAGGAGGCAGACATTGGACGTGGCGATAGCCACTTTACAGGGTACCCTGCTGATGTCTAGAAACATTGGTTTTTGGTAGCTATACACATAGGGTTTCCTGAATTGGTGCAAGGCACATCGTATGAAAAATCCAACAATACCCAATGGTAAAGTAACAAAAAGGAGAACTAAACAGGGCAAGACAAGAGTCATGTTTAAAAGGATGGTAAATATACTGTCCATTTCTGGAGTGGTCAAGACAAAAAGTCCAAGAAGTTGGTTGAGACTCCATAGGAAAATACGGAGAATGTTCTCATTCAAATTAAATAACAAATGGAGGGAATTAAACTGGAATTCATTTTTGTATAACATTCTTCCGATAGAACTAGAGACAGTTTCTCAATTGATGGTTCAGAGGTTCTTATCAATTTTGGTGTTTCTTTACAGGAACACAAGTTATGTAGTTGACAGTGGACATAAAAGAAACAAGAATCCCTGTAAATATAAAGAAAGAAAAGAGAGCAGGTTGATAACATTTTCAACAATTTTTGGTTCTGTTTTCAATATTTTTCTACAACTTAGTCAGAAAATTAACCCTTTTGGCATTAAGCTGGACACTGGATCATATTTATGTATATAATATTTATTTATATAACATGGAATGGAAAACTCAGCAATTAACAACTGTTATCATTGAACAGAAATAATTGTGATTTGTGATTAAAGCCTGTTTGTTCTATCTTGCTTTATAAACTTGTGTGTGTGTGTGTATATTGGGATGATGATTAATTTGCTGTTAATAATAAATAATAATTAACTTCCCAATCTCTATTTTCTTTCATATATATGTAAATAAATAAATAAATAAATAAAGAACAGTCAACAGAATTTTACGGGGCAGGGATACATGCTCTCATTCGAAGGTGGAACATTGCTATTGAGACTATGTTGAGAAGTAGGGATGTGATCCACAGAGGACCAGCTTCATTTTGATGCATGATACCTGTTCCTGTGTTGGTAATTTATACCAGTCCTAAACAAAATGGCATTACTTTTTGACTCACCCTCATATATAGATATAGATAGATAGATAGATAGATAGCTAGAACAGACAGATATGAAAACATATATACACACGCACACACATGAATATACACACACATACAAACCATATTCTTTTACTTGTTTCAGTCTTTTTACTGCAGCCATACTGGGGCACTACCTTAAAGGGCTTTAGTCGAAGAAATTGACTGCAGGACTTATTCTTTGTAAGCCTAGCTCTTATGCTATCAATCTCTTTTGCTGAACCACTAAGTTCAGTAAGCTATAAACACACCAGTATTGGTTGTCAGGTGATGGTGGGGGACAAACACACATAGGAGAGTATTGTAGTTCACTTGAAGCATTGTATATTGTTTGTAAACAATAATAATAAATAGTAATAATGTGTTTTCAATGGCACAACAATGCACTGTTGTGCCATTCAAAACACATTACTACAATATATATATATATATATATATATATATATATATATATATATATATATATATATACACATACATATATATATATATACATATATATATATATATATATATATATATATATATATATATATATATATATATATATATATATATATATATATATATATATATATATATATATATATACACATATACATATATATATATATATATAGATACATATATATATATGACAAGCTTCTTTCAGTTTCTGTCTGCCAAATCCATTATCCATTTACAAGGCTTTGGTTGGCCCAAGGCTACAGTAGTAGACACTTGCCCATGGTGCCACACAGTGGGACTGAACCTGGAACCATGTGGTTGGGAAGCAAGCTTCTTACCACACAGCCACGGCGGTGCCTATATATAAATACAGCCATACATCCATCTCTGTTATACAGATATATATAATGCATGACTGTATGCTTATGTGCATGAAGATGCACAAAGATGTATGCGCATGCACTGCATTTATACACATACACACCAAAAGCTTTTGCAGACACTGCTCTGTTAGCTGTAGCTGTTGTTGTTGTTGCTGTGGTAGTAATTTTGGGGCAGAGCAAGGCAGTAGAGGAAAGAAGGGTTCTTACATCTCTCTCTTCCCACCCACCCCTTTCTACCCTCATCCTCCCTCCCCTCCCCACCTCTGGCATGAGTCAAGTCCTCAAAGTGAAAGTGAATGTGGCAAAGAGGACAAAAGGGTATGGAGGAGGAGGTGGTGGTGGTGGTGAGAGGTTGGGGTGAGAAAGGAGTTGTGGGGAAGGAGAAGCAATGTGATGGTGGTTTTGGTTTGGGGGAGGTGGGAACTGATGGGAGGGGAACCTGGTGCAAAGGAAAGGCTAGGGAGTGGCATAGGTTTACACCACCATCACCACCACCTCTGCAGCTGCTGCTGCCACTGAACTACCAGCATCACCATCACCACTACCACCGTTACTACTACCACCACCACTAGAAACATCACCTCATCACTATGAACACACCCACCACAAGCACCACCATCACAGCCGCCACGACCACCACTACTACTATTAGCAGGTCATCCCAAGTTTATATATGTTTACTGTATGTGTCATTATCTCAATCTAAGACAAATGTGCTTATTGTGCTGTTGCTGCTGCTACAGCTACTGCTGCTGCTGCTGAAGCAGGTGGTGACTACAGTAGTGGTGGTGGTGGTGGTGGTGGTGGTGGTGATGCAGGTTACTGTTTAGCCCTGGGTTGGATTAGATCCAATACAGCTGCAATTAAAAAGCAATCTGATGATGATCATCCAGTCCTTTTTTTTCCTCTCTCCGCCCATTTTTCAAGCACAGTGTATCTAAGGATCTAGATACACCTCATGGGGCCAAGATCTAATGTCACCTTTCTGGGGTTTTCTTCTGCTTTTGCTTTTTGTTTTTTGGCTGTTATTTCAAGCAGATTGAGCAGCTATGTTTTTATCTTTGTTTTTTCATCTTTTAACTTGTTTTAACCATTAAAATGCAGCCATGCTGGAGCACGACCTTCAAGAATTTTACTCAAATGAACCCACCCTGGTACTTATATTTTTAAAATCCCAGTACTTTGCCTGTCCTGTGTATCGCATATGACACATGGGACCAGGGATGTTCCGCCTAGGTAGGCCGTGCCTACCTTGAATAAAATAGATCGATAGCAACATTTTCCTTTTATGGCAAAATATGCCCCTAATTCAATTAAACTATGAAGGTTATTCTGATTACTCTGCATAAAATGCAAAATATTTAATTGTTTTTTTTGTTGGCATAATTCGCCCCTGCTTTTCAATCTCAGTATTTAAGCTACACCTAATACTGCTGTAGTACACGTGCTGTGTACACTCTTTTAACAACGTTTTCTTTACGTACTATAAAAGCAGAAGGAAATCTGCCTCCAATTAAGTCGCATGCCTGTATTTCATTTATTTTTTGTGTGTTTTACTTCATAAAGGTCACCAACTGTCAATCCCGAGTAATTACTGATGACACGTGCCTACATAGGACACATTTCCCGAGAACATATGAAACAAGGGATTACTAGGAGCTTAGAAATAAGCTGGACATTTGGGATAATCTTACAAAGGTACTTTTGGTTATCTCATCCCCATTAAAAAATTGGGTTATCTCCCCATTAAAATGTGGTGACAAGAGATTGGATTAAAAGGGTTAGATCCTTTTGATTCAATACTTCAACACATTGTTGACTTTTGGCCTCCTTAATAGGAATGGTATACATGTAGATGTAGGGATTGAACCTAGAAAGTTTACCTTCTGAGGCACAAGTTCGGGCAAGGCTGTTTATGGAAGACCAGCAGTCACCCATGCACACCAGCTTCCCCTCTCTACGCCACCAGTGTTATTCAAGGGATAGGCAAAGGGGCCGATACAGCTTGGTACCTGTGACGTCGCAACTCATTTCTACAGATGAGTTAACTGGAGCAACGTGAAATAAAGTGTTTTGCTCAAGAACACAACATGCAGCCCGGTCCAGGAATCGAACTCACAACTTCACAATCATAAGCTCGACGCTCTAACCACTGAGCCATGCACCTTCACAAAAGGTACTTCTTCGTTATCTCACCCACATTAAAAAATTGGGTTATCTCCTGATGTCCATCCATCGTATATGGTACACATTTCCAGATTATTTCAACCACCAGATTAACTTTGGACTTAGGAAAGGAACGATTTATATTACTCATAATGTATGAAACAAGCGAAGACAAATTTAGGACAAATTTAAGAAAATGCTTTGGACAGGCGAAAGGCTAAAAAGATGTGATGATCACAGATGGAACATTTTTTTTAAAAGACATAATGGTCATCGCTGGAATTCTATTAACACCTTACCTATCCAGTATATCACTTATGATACACAGAACATGTTTCTCTGACATCCAGGCATCTTATATGACTCACATTCTCAATTTTATTTCAACCACCAGATTAACTTGGGACTCATAAAAAGAAAACTTTATATTACTGAGAGCATATGAAAAAAGGGACAACTAAGAGTCTGGAAATAAGCATGGACGTTTAAGACAAACTTATGAAAAGGCTTTGGATAGGCAAATGGTTAAATGTATTTTTCCAACCTAGCAGCAAATACATACTGAAACATTGTTTTGCAGTTGGGTGCCCTCTCTGTCACTAACCCTTACTTGTTTGTGAACTTGCCTTATGAAAGAGCAGGGCTGGAGGACTTGATGATTTATCAACAGATAGAAACGATTTGTAGCTCAGAGTTTTGTTATACAATGTGTAGTGTGCATGTGTGGAGAGAAAGGGAAAGAGGGGGGGAGATAGCAAGATGGGTAGATAGAGAGAGAGGGAGAAAGAAATAGACAGACAAATGGACATTCAAAGAAAGAAATAGAAAGATAGATAGATAGATAAACAAGCAGAGAGAAAGACAGACAGACAGAGGGAAAGGAAAAGATGCATAAAGCAGGAGAACGGGGTAGAAATTATAGATAGATAATAGAGATTGAGAACGAGAAAGAAAGAGAAGAAAACATGAGAGAGAGAGAGAAAGAGAGAGAGAGAATGTATAGAATGTTTATATGAATTATAGAAATATTTATGCCCACACAAATGGAAAGATGCAAAGAATGACCGTTCCTCCCACCAACCGCCTCTTATACCAAAATCAATAAGTTCAACCTCCATCAAGCAAACAGACGGACAGCCAAATGGCTTGGATAAACATTGCGAATGGAATAAAGATACAAAGGCTAGGAGAGAGAGAAAAGAGAGAGAGAGAGGGAGACAATGGGGTGAGGTGGAGGGAAAGACAAATAGAAGAATATGCAATAAAAAGGAGGGCGAGAGAGAGAAAGACAACAAGAGTGAGATACAAAGAATTAGAGGCATAGAGAAATACATAACTCAGTCCAATACACACACACACACACACATTGGTTAAAAAGAGTTCTCTGACCCCTGACCTAAGTGGTCCAACCAACCAAAAGAGTTCCAAAAATCACATGTTTGGTTCATCGAGGGTCTGCTCTCTCCTCAGTACCACATGTTTTGGGGCCACTGCTGTCATTGAATGGCAATTCAACACAAACTGGGATGCAGGATGGGTTCGCATACATATACGCTTTACTTCCTTCAGTCACTGGGTTGTGATCATGCTGGAGCACTGCCTTGAAAGGTGCAGTTGAACAAATTGACCCAGGAGGTATTCTTTTTTTTTTTTAAAGTCTGATACTTATTCTAATAGTCCCTTATACCAAACATCTATGGGAATGTAAACAAACCGATACTACTTGTCAAGCAGTAATGGGACAAACATAAAGATATACACACACATATACAAATATACATATACATATATATATATATATATATATATATATATATATATATATATATATATATATATATATATATATATATATATATATATATATATATATATATATATATATATATATATATATATATATATATATATATATATATATATATATATATATATATATATATATGTATGTGGAGGCGCAATGGTCCAGTGGTTAGGGCAGCGGACTCGCAGTCATAGGATCACGGTTTCGATTCCCAGACCGGGAGTTGTGAGTGTTTATTGAGCGAAAACACCTAAAGCTCCATGAGGCTCCGGCAGGGGATGGTGGCGAAACCTGCTGTACTCTTTCACCACAACTTTCTCTCACTCTTACTTTCTGTTTCTGTTGTGCCTGTAATTCAAAGGGTCAGCCTTGTCACACTGTGTCACGCTGAATATCCCCGAGAACTACGTTAAGGGTACACGTGTCTGTGGAGTGCTCAGCCATTTGCACGTTAATTTCACGAGCAGGCTGTTCCGTTGATCGGGTCAACTGGAACCCTCGACGTCGTAAGCGACGGAGTGCCAACAATATATATATATATATATATGCATGCATGTATGTATATATATATATATATATATATATATATATATATATATGCATGCATGTATGTATATATATATATATATATATATATATATATATATATATATATGTGTGTGTGTGTATGTACATACACGGTGTCCATCATCCAAATTCCCTCATGCAGCATTGGTTGGCCTAGGGCCATAATAGTATAACCCCAAGGTGCCATGCAGTGGGACTGAACCTGAAAGCAAGTGACTGCAAAGTGAGCGTCTTAACCATGCAGTTATGTCTGTACCCTACATATGTAGACACTATCTTTATGATGTCAGAGACATTGGATTACACTGTGGAAACGTGATTTTTGTCTTGGGTTAACAATTGTTATTTCCCATTTGCTTATCCCTAAAAAGTAAGAAAAATGGTTAATATTTCCTTCATATTTTGCTTTTGTCACATATATTCAAACCCCCAAAGAATCCCTCTCAACACATGGCTACGAAGCTTCCCCACTACTCCTGCTCGGGGTCAGAGATGCACATATTGTCAGCCATCAAGGGACATGTTCAAGTGGCTAAGATCAAGCAACTGACAAGCAGAGCTGTGGTATTGAGCAGAATATTTGCTCACCAACTCAGCATTGAATCTATCTGAAATGTAATGGAAAATAGGTCAGTTTCCAAATATTGATGTCCACATCACAAAAGCAAGGAAACTAGTCATTTCTTTTGATTTCTAGATGGAAGCAAATCGGAAATAACACTTACTGACCAAAGGAAAGAAAAAAAAATTAAATTGAAATTGTGTCACATAATCATCATCATCATCGTTTAACATCCGTTTTCCATGCTAGCATGGGTTGAATGATTTGACTGAGGACTGGTGAAACCAGGCTCCAATCTGATTTGGCAGAGTTTCTACAGCTGGATGCCCTTCCTAACGCCAACCACTCCAAGAGTGTAGTGGGTGCTTTTACGTGTCACCCGCACGAAGGCCAGTCAGGCGGTACTGGCAACGGCCACACACAAAATGGTGTATTTTATGTGTCACCCGCACAAGAGCCAGTCCAGGGGCACTGGCAACGATCTCGCTTGAAAATCCTACGAAGGCCAGTCAGGCGGTACTGGCAACGGCCACGCTCAAAATGGTAATTTACTATATTTCGAACATACGAGGATATCAGCATTCGGGCGCAATTGTACCCACAGGTGGGAATCTCCCAACCCCTGTTCTACAGCATCAGACGAAATACTTTGCGAAGTTCCTTCTGGCTTGAAATCCTACCAAAGTCAACCTCGCTTTTATCCTCTCGGTACAGACGGGTGTCAGTAAAATAAAGTACATATTGAATACTCGGGTTCAATTTTATAATCAATTAATCCCCCACTTTGCCCCCAATTGTCTGGTATTGTGCTTATGCAAGACAATATTTTTCTAGCTTTTCACCACCGACACCACCACCACCGCCACCAGTAATGAAGTAATAGAAAGCCACAAGAGTGAGCTAACAGAAGAAATATGCTCCACAAGTGTTTAAATACGTTCCTGAGTTCAGACCCTCGCCAGGGAATGGTGGTGGTAGTGGTGGTGGCGGTGGTGGTGGTTGAATTCGCTTATAAGCGTTCCCCCTTCATACCATATTAAATTTGTTGTGTGGCATTGTTCCAAACTTACAAATCGTTATTTTATTGATTACGCACCCCAACCACCTCTACTCTACCCCGTCACTCCTTTTTCCACCACCAAAAGTGATGAACGAATGGTAGGGACAGATAAAATGCAAACCGACAGAATTGGAAGTTACAGCAGAGAGAGAGAGAGAGAGAGAGAGAGAGAGAGAGAGAGAGAGAGAGAGAGGGGGAGAGAAACGGAAAGAAAGGAAGGGAAAGGGACATGTAGACAGTGAGAGATAAAGAGAGGGTGGTGGTGGTGGATATAGATAGACAAACAGAAACAGGCAGAGGGAAAAAGAAAGACAGGGAAATAGGAGAGAGGAACACATAGACAACACAGGGAGGAAGAGGGTCAGAGAGAAAGAGGAGGAGCGGGAGATAGAGGGTCAGATAGACAGAAATAGAGAGATACAGAAGAAGAAAGTGAGATGAATGGTATATAAAGAAAGAGACGGAGAGAGAGAGAGAAAGAAAGTTAATATATACAATGCTTATAACTCAATTATTATCATAATCACGGGACAGTTGAATGCCGGCGAATCGGTAGAGCATCATTTACTCAGATATTTAGTTTCGTCCCTTTCCAGACGAAGTTCAAATCCGGCTGAGGTCATCGATTTTGCCATGCCTTTCAAACCGTCCTACTGGGGTGGATCGATAAGAACGAGGTACCCAAGTCACTAGAATCGGTAAACCTTTGTACATGTGTTTCGATAAGATAAACAAAGGCGGACATATTGTGAATATAATAATGGAAGCTTTCAGATGGGAGAGTCACGGTTAGGATGGATACCTTTTAGTGGTCGGTAGATCTGCATGATTAAGTTTTACTTGGGACTAAACAACAACCAGTAACGACAACAGTTAGGATGTTTATCGTCCCGTCGGGATCGCTGCGTTTGCGGCAAACAACGGAAAGACATACTGGAATTAAAAATGAATAAAATAAACGAGGTGGCCACGGTTGGCACCTCTTTGATTACAGGTTCATAAATCTGCTTAATCAGGCCTGTGATGAAACAACAACAGAAAAGATCGCAACACCATCAATACACAAACGTGGGAGCATCTATGTGATGGTACTGCCGCTAGAAATAACAGCCAAATGTTTTGCGAGACACACCTTGTCTTTAAAAAGAAACCATGACGGACTGATTATATAACACAGTCCAAGACATATACGGACAGGAATAAAGCGAAGTGGTCATGGGCGGATTACCTTTGACGATAGGTTTGCTCGAGGCTCAACAACATTAACGAATCAGTGAAGAGAGGTCCATCAAAGTGATTGTTCAATTTACTAGAAATAGCAGTTAAATCTAACTTTTTAGAAAAATAAGAGGGAGGACATGTTGGACAATGTAGTCTAAAATATTCAAAATGACAGGATGGATGAGGACAGCTGGAACGTCTTCGATCATATCTCGATCAGTACGGCCTTAGGGAGCGAGGTTAAGTACTGGCCTTGGGGACTGAGGTCAACTTTGCCATTCATTTTTTTCGGGGCCGATAAAGGAAAAGTTCTGTTATAAAGAAGGGAGGGAGAGATTTAGAGAAGTGTGAGAACGTCGGGTTGGGATGCTTTGCGGTATTTGTTCTGGGTCTTTGCATTCAGGGCTCAAAGGCCTTCTTGGGTAGGAGTCTTAACCAGCAGCCTTGTTCCATACCATGATCTGTGGCACACGAAGTACCGTTAGCAGAGTTCCACCCTGTCGCAAACATACGGGACAGGCTTTATGGTTTGAGGATCTCTTCGGTCCTTGCTCTTACAGGTTTCGGAGGCCCTGTAACGGGACCTGGGCACTGGTTGTTTAGTAAGAAGCTTGCTTTCCAATCACGCGGTGCTTTGAACTGGACAAACGTCTTCTACTATAGCCTCGTGAGTGGATTTGGTAGACGGAAACTGAAAGAAGTACATCGTGGTATGTGTGTGTGCGTGCGTGTGTGTGTGTGTGTGTGTGTGTGCGTGCTTGTCTCCCACTACCGCATGATAACCGGTGTCGGCTTGTTTATGTCTCGGTGACTTTGCAGTTAGGCAAGAGATCGATACAATAAGTACCAGATTTTATTTTTAAAAAAAAATAAGCAAGTACTGGGGTCGACCTGTTCGACTAATACCCTTAAACGGACTGTACCCCACCATAGCCGCATTTCAATGACTGAAACAAGTAAATAAATAAATAAATAAATAAATATATATATATATATATATATATATATATATATATATATATATATATATATATATGAAAAAGAAGCCCACACCAAAAGCATAGAGCAGTAATGTATTTGTATGCAGTTAAGTCTATGTCCGGTCATCGAGTGACCAATGGTTTCGCATCTATAAAGGGCCTCACCCCATGGACAGTTCGTCAGACTCTAAAGGCGAAAACAAAACAACATTTAACAGCAATAATATGTCAGTCACTGAATTACAGAGTGAAATGAAATGATAGAGGCTGCAACACACCATGGCAAAGTGCCAGGGACAGTTTGAATTATGTCAATTAACGTTCTGATATCGAATCACACTAAGATTGAACTTGCTGAGACCCGATAAAATAAAGTACCAGTCAAGTACCAGAGGTGATTTAAGCACCCGTTGTGGTGCCCGCAAATGACGGCGTCAACTTCGTCCAGCCTCGTAACAAGATGACGGTATGTGGGCGAGGCCGTCTTAGAAACGATACAAGTCCCCGGGCAAATCATTGCATTGGACACTACAATATTTATAAACTGTGAGCGAGCCACAGCATACAGGGATTACAACGGGATCACTAGACGTGTGAACTCATTGTCAGCAGGCGTGGGTGTTGTGGTAAGGGGTTTGCTTCCAAACCACATGGTTCCGGGTTCAGTCCCACATCGTGACAGCTTGGGCAAGTGTCTTCTACTATAGCCTCGGGCCGATCAAATCCTTCTGAGTGGTTTTGGTAGACGGAAACTGAAAGAAGCCCGTCGTGTGTGTATGTGTGAGTGTGTGTATATATATATATATATATATAACATGTGTGTGTGACTGTGTTTGTCCCCCCCCCATAACCATTTAACTGGTGTTGGTGTATTTACGTCCCAGTTACTTAGCGGTTCGGCAAAAGAGACAGATAGAATAAGTACTAGGCTTTTTAAACAAATGTCCTGGGGCCGATTTGTTCGACTAAAGCCTTTCAAGGCGCTCCAGTATGGCCGCAGTCAAACGACTGAAGCAATTAAAAGACTAAAAGCATCAATCTACAACATGCATAGATCAGAATGGAGTCCTTAGCCACGCGATATTCCACCCCTGCCCCACGGGCAAAACCAATGTACTACACACAACAATATATATCTGTTGACAGTAAACCGCAAAACTGGGCCCCTACACTTGTGAGGTCCTCGGCAGGGCCGGCCCTAAGGTTGCTGGCGCCCCGGGCAAGCTGACGGTCGTGGAAATTTCCTGGTCTTTGTCACGCCCTCCTTGGCGTCCCCTAGCACATGCCCCAGGCGACTGCCCGAGTTTCCGGTACCTTGAGCCGGTCCTGGCCTTCGGGCAACTTCTCAGTGTGCCCCTACCTTAAGACGGCGATATACGGGACGGAATTGGTAGAGCGACAGCAAGTAAAATACCTTTAGAGCCATCTGTTTTCAGGCGTGTTTCCAAAACCACCCATCCATGTTGAATTTGCGTTTTTCATCGTCTCCGGGGCCTCGATGAAGCAAGTAACAGTCGAAATAACTTCGAATACAAACATTTTTATCTGTTCTATAACACAAAATATACAAGTATACAAAGTTTGAAAGTGTTTCGGTACCAAAAACACTACATAAAACATTAATGAAAAATGTTGCCCGTCAAACCAAAAAGATCCTTTATCTGTTCTATACCACAAAATATACAAATATTCGAAGTTTGAAAGTGTTTCGGTACCAAAAACACTACAAAAAAAATGTTGCCCGTCAAACCCCAAAGATCCTTAAAGTGAAAAGAATTTGCGTTTTGTTTGTGTTTATAATCGTAAATAATGATTTTATGTAAATTAAATATACACCATTTTATGAGAAACAAACATTAATAATTAATGTTATAAAGTTTAATACGGGGCTTAAATTTCACCCCTCCCTCAATTTTAAATTTGGAACTTTTCATCCATTTATTTATTTGTCTGTCTTTCTACTTATCCTTGTCCGTTTATTCATAAGATATATTTGTCAACTAAATGTGGCGGTCCTATAGAGGACGGTGTTACTGTTGTTTTTAGCCCCAGGAAGACATTCATATCTATCTATCTATCTCTTTATACACATATCTATATGCTTATTTGATTTAAAATTTTGAAAAAGGTGGTTTCTTGCACATTCGGAATCTCCGTCATCTAAAACATAAGGGCAAAAAATTTCGAAAAAGTTCAAAATTTTGAAAGGGGTGATGGGTTAAAAAAATTTTTTTTTTGCATATTCGTCATCTTCAACATCTAAAACGTAGGAATCCGAAAATTATTTTTCAAAAAATGCATTTTTCAAGGAGAGATGCGAAACTGCATTAGCCCCATATATATATATATATATATATATATATATATATATATATATATATATATATATATATATATATATATATTCTCTATCCTTATATATTGGAGTTTGTTTGAACGTTGACCGTTGAAAACACTAATAAAATTGACATTTCAGGTTTTCCATTTCATTTACATTAATTTCACCATCCCGCAGATAACTGTGCACTTATTTTCCAAAAACGGATTGCGGGGCGGCGAGATGGTGGTATATTGGCTCCTATTTCTAGCAATCCAGACAATCTCTATTTCACCGAAATATCTATATATTTTTATCCTTTCGTTATATCCTTTTAAAAACCACATTTTTTTTTTGGGTTTTACGTTGACACCTGAAAACACTAAATAAAACTGATATTTCAGGTTTTTCATGTCATTTACATTAATTTAACCATTCCGCAGATAAATGTGCATTCATTTTCCCGAAAACGGACTGGGGGCAGGTTGGTAGCGCATTAGCTCCTTTTTCCAGTATACACGTGTGTGAGGTGTGTATGTATATGTATATATACGTGTGTATGTGTCTCTCTCTCTCTCTCTCTCTCTCTCTCTATATATATATATATATATATATATATATATATATATATATTTATATCTATATATACAGACACGTGTGTGAATGTATGTAGGTATAGTGGCTTAGTACGCGCAGGCGTGGCTGTGTGGTAAGAAGCTTACTTCCTAACCACACGATTCCGAGTTCAGTTCCACTGCGTGGCAACTTGAACAAATGTCTCCTACTGAAGCCTCGGGTTGACCAAAGCCTTGGAAGTGGATCTGGTAGAAGGAAACTGAAAGAAGCCCGTCGTATGTGCGTGTGTGTGTATAGATAGATAGATAGACAGATAGGTAAAGATGGTTATGGTCGGTTCATAGGGTTACACAGGGTTTCGCGCCCATACAGCGTCAGACCCTAACGGCCAGCTATTAGAGTCGGACGAGATGTATGTGTCACAATCACAGCTTGAAAACCGGTGTTGGTGTACTTACCTCCCCGTAACTTGACGGTTCGGCAAAAAGAACCGACAGAATAAAAAAATAAGTCTTGGGGGTCGATTTGTTCGATTAAAACCCTTCAAGGCAAATAAGTGAAAAGAGTGAAAGAATGAGTGCACACGTGTATTATTTTACTAAAGCCCAAGTCGGATAGATATAATCAGTGACCCACCCATCGATCAACCCGTAGACTTTGTAGCCTGGAGTCTTTTAATAGAGAGAAACAATCGACAGAATCATAAGATCGGCGGGAAACAAACAAACAAAAAAAATCACCGAACGGTATTTTTCACGGCTCTACGTTCTGAGTTCAAACCACGGTGAAGTCAACTTCACCTTATATCCTTTCAGGACAGGTACGAGAGCGATGGCGGAGGTAAAGAATACGCACACCACCCGGCGTAACAAAAACCCTAACCCAAACACCAGGTGTGCGTATTCTCTTACCTTCGCCAGAGCGACTCCCTACCCACGTGTCCTCCAAATGCTTAGTTAATTTTCGCCATTTCAGGGTCGATAAACTAAGTACCATCTGAGGACAATCTTTCGATATTAGTAGATGACGTTATTCGCCCTCGCTTCTTTATCTATTTCACGAGGGAAGACAGAGTGGGTAAATGAATGCCAAAAGATTGCCTCAGTTGGGCACCGGCTTCAATTTAATCGACTAGCCCCCCCCCTCTCCAAGAATTTCAGAGTAGAAAGAATTGGCGAACTGGCAGAACCGTTAGCACGCCGGGCCAAATACTGAATGACAATTCATGTCTTTACGTTCTGAGTTCAAATTCCGTCGAGGTCGACTTTGCCTTTCGTCCTACCGGAGTTGATAAATTGAGCACTGGAGTCGATGTAATCGACTAGGCCCCGCCCCACAATTTCAGGCCTTGTACCCTACTATAAAGATTATAATTATTAATATCAAAGCGGCGAGTTGGCAAAAAAGTTAGCATGCCGGACAAAATACTTAGCTGCATTTTGTCCGTCCTTACGTACTGAATTCAAATTCCGCGGAGGTCGATAAAATAAAGTACCAGTTGAAGACTAGGTCAATGTAATTGACTTACCCCTCCCCCGAAATTGCTGGCCTTGTTCCAAAATTAGAAACTGTTATTGTTGTTGTTGTTATTATTATTATTATTATTGTTATTATTATTATTATTATTTACTGAAACAAAGGCGGCGAGCTGGCAGAATCGTTAACACGCCGGGCAAAATGCTTAACGTCTTTATGGACTGGGTTCAAATTCCGCCGAGGTCGACATTGCCTTTCATTCTTTCAGGGTCGATAAAATCAGTATCAGTTGAACACTGGGGGTCGATGTAATCGACTCATCCCTTCCCCCAAATTGCTGCCCTTGTGGCAAAATTTGAAACCATTATTATTATTATTATTATTATTATTATTATTGAAACAGATCGTCCAAGAAGAAAAGGTTTTAAGAGATTTGCTGATGTCACAAATATTCTGGTATAATGACCATCTCTAAATATTCTTCCGTTCTTTGTGTCGGAAGTTGTAATGTTAAAGAATAAAAGGAGAGAAAAGACATTATTTTCTCGTTTTCCTCTGTTGTTGGAATTATAAGGAATATACTTGCGAATGAAAGGAATCAACCGTTTCGAGTTAACTATGAAATATCAAACAAGCACACATGTATACTTATGCATACATATACACACGCATGCTTCTACACACGTATAAATATATATGTATACACACACACGAATGCACACACATCCTTTTATATATATGTGCATAAACATGCATACACACATATACACACATAGACATACATATGTACACGCACAAACAACACACGCAAACATATATGCACACACAAACGAGCACGTTTATATAATTAAACATATATAATTAAACATATATAAATAAGCGCGCGGACATGCACATATAAATTACACATACAAACATATTATATATACACTCACGTGTGTGTGTGTGTGTATGCCATTCATTACCTGAAGTTTATATTTAGCTCTTACACATATAATTCGTCCGCTGGTCGTGTTTCGCTCAGCTCGGCGCACTTGCTGTTTTAAGGTTTCGCTTCGTTTTGGCTTTCGTTTGGCTGCTAGGTTTCTAGTTGTTGATGTTACCAATGATGTTTGTTGTCTTTCGTGTTTGCTATATTTGCTGTTTGTTTTCGTGCTGCTTTTCTTTTTATCTGTGAACGTTGAGCATGCGTTTTCATAGTATATTATGTATATATCAGGGTCGCGGGTTAGTGAAATAAATAAAGATAGATAGATAGATAGATGGATGGATGGGTGGATAGAGAGAATGAGGGTGAGAGAAATTGATGGATAGTGAGATGAGAATGTGTGTGAAAGAGGGTAGATAGATATATCGATACAAAAGACAATGTTGATTGCAGGGTCCAACTAGGAAGTTGCATAAATAAAACAGGTGAGGGGAAAAAAAGGGAAAAAGTGAAAGAGAGAAGGCGACAGAATGGATAAAGACAGAGCAAGGAGAGACTGTAGGGTAGAGAGAATGACAGAGAAAGAAAGATAAGGCGAAAGAAGATTGCGAGAAGAGAAAAAACAAGAATCGGACGGAATGGACCCAAGAGATAAACATAGAAAAAAAGGACGGAGAGAGAAAGATTGATAGAGAAATAGTAAGACTAACAAAGAGGGATTGATAGAGAGGTAAATAGAGAGATTGATAGGGAAAGAGTGAGGTTAACAGAAAGAGGGGAAAGAGAGGGGTTAACAGAGAAAAATAGTAAGAATTAACAGTGAAAGAACAACAGAGGGATATGGCTTGATTGGAAAAGCTCTACTAATAGAAAGACAGAGATTGACAGAGAAATAGAGATTAAGAAAGATATAGATAGACTGAGAGAGAGAGAGAGAGAGAGAGAGAGAGTATAAGTGTGTGTGTTTGACAGAGAAATAGTAAAATTTACAGAGAGATAGATAGACTAAAAGACAAAGTGAGAGAAAGAGAGAGAGAAATCAGAAATAAAAATACATTTACAGAGACAAGGGGCAGAAGTGGAGGGGGAAATATGACAAATGAAGAAGAGAAGATAAGGGAGGAAAAGGTATTTGAGAAGACTCACATATGTGAAAGAGTAATAAATGTATATAGAATTACAAAGAGAGTGAATGAAAGACGGTGACGAATGGAGAATGAAAGAAGGGAGAAGAGAGAGAAATGAGAATGATCACATTGTGTGTGTGTGTGTGTGTGTGTGTGTGTGTGTGTGTGTGTGTGTGTGTGTGCAAAGACAGACAAGGAAGAACTGAAAGTACAACAGACGATAAATAAACATGGAAGAGATGGGAGCACAGAGGATAGAGGGAGGGGGCAAAGAGTGAGGTCTAAGTAAGAATGGTCAGAATTATGGAAGAGAGGAGTAGTGAGATAAAGAGAGGGTGGGAGAAATGAGGATAGTGTTATGAGAGAGAGAGTAGTAATAGTAGTGTGCCAAAAAGAGGGGGTATAGTGTGATAGAGAAAGGAGAGGCCAGAACGAAAGGAAGAGAGAGGTAGAGATAGTGTAACACAGAAGTGTGAGAGAAAGTGATAGAAAGGGTATAGTGTGATATAGAGAGGGCAAGAAACAGAGCCAGGGCAGAGAGAGAGAAAGAGAAGGGGAGATAGTGTGAGAAAGAAAGGTAATGAAATAGAAGAGGTCAAAGTGAGAAAGAGGGGAAATGAGAGAGAGGAGGCTCATAGAGAGAAAGGAATCTGATAAAGAGGGAGTAACAAGAGAGAGAGAGAGAGAGTTAAGAACTCTTAAGAATAAAAGAGAGAGAAGGCGGTATAAGGATAAAAAATAGTCACCTACATTGAGGAAGTAGTTTCGCTTTTACATTATATATATATATATATATATATATATATATACATACACACACGCACGTTTATATGTATGTATGTATGTATATATACACGCACGTTTATGTGTGTGTTTTTGCAGAATTTCGGTTGCAACGTTAGTTATAAATCCTTATGGTGGTCTAGATTGTCAGATAGGTGTTAATATTAGAAACAGTAGTGGTTGGTTGTGGTCGCAGAAGAGACGTTCAAGTTGATGGTGTTTGTCCTGCTTGGCCACTTAGCGGATTTAAGAAGAATATCGTTTAGCTTAGCTGAAGGTCGATTAATTGAATTAAAAAACCTTTCCTCGAAAACAGATTCACCGGTTTAACGTTGCGAAAGGCTCCCGGGACGTATAAATAAAAAAAAAAGGGGGAAAATAATCAAACACACGCGGTATTGAAGATTGATTGAATAACTGCAAGGCAGGAGATATAGATTAACAAAATATATAAATAATAATTAATTACCTTGAAAACGATAATTAAGAGGATGGTTTTATGTGTGTATTTGCCAGATCAGCAACGGAGACCATCGCAATTATGTGAGGTGAGACACGAAGCGACGAACTATTGAATAAATAAAAAACCTGAAGAAAAAGGAGCAGCGAAAGTGGGAGGCGAATGTTTATAAATATGTGTGTGTGTGTGTGTGTGTTACTGAGAAGCAGAGAGAGAAAGGGTTGAGCGAGCGAGGAAAGGAGTAACTACTCGAGGGTGAAAGCGTGAATGGAAGCAAAAATTGCATCCAGGGCTTGTTTTTGATAATAAAGGAACGATGCAGAAAGAAAAAAGGAAAAGAAAAAAGTGTCTTGTTTAAGCAGCTCCGTCACCATCACCGCCGATATTGTCGGCGCCAACACAACCAGCACCAAAGTTGGAATGCTTACAACACTTGCTGCACCCATCAGTCAGGCATGTATAATGTGTATAATACCAGGGTTTTTTTTTGATTTTTTTAAAGTAGGGGCGGAGATGCAAAAACCTACAGGATGTAACGTGTGAAGTTTGCGTCCGTACGCGCGCATATATATTTATACATACATGCGCATTAATATATTCTTCTATTCTTTTGCTTGTTCTAGTCATTTGACTGCGACCATGCTGGAGCACCACCTTTAGTCGAGCAGATCTACCCCCCCCCCCCAGCACTTATTCTACAGCTGGATGCCCTTCCGAACACCAACCACTCTGTGAGTGTAGTGGGTGCTTTTTACGTGCCACCAGCATGGGAACCAGTCAAGAGGCACTGGCACTGACCACACTCGAATGGTGTTTCTTACGTGCCACTGCGGAGGCACTGGCATTGACCACGCTCGAATGGTGCTTCTTACGTGCCACCAGCTTGGGAACCAGTCAAGAGACACTGGTATTGACCACGCTCAAATGGTGCTTCTTATGTGTCACTGGCAATGACCACACTCGAATGGTGCTTCTTATGTGCCACCGGCATGGGTGCTAGTCAGGAGGCACTGACATTGACCACGCTCAAATGGTGCCTCTTACGTGCCACAGGCACAAGTACCAGTCAAGAGGCACTGACCAATTCTTACATGCCACCGGTACAGGTGCCAGTCAGGAGGCACTGGCATTGACCACGCTCGAATGGTGCTTCTTATGTGCCACCAGCACGGGTGCCAGTCAGGAGGCACTGGCATCAGTCATCATGATGAGAGCATAAAATGTTGCTTGGACACAGGTAACAGTTGACAACAGGACAGAAACAGCTGTAAGAATTTAGTATTTGTACAGTCATCTATTCTTATTTGTTTATTTATATATTTATTTACTTATTTGCTTCTTTCGTTTATTTGGATCACTTACACATATGATTGTTAGGAATGGCTGTGTGGTAAGTAGCTTGCTTACGAACCACATGGTTCCGGGTTCAGTCCCACTGCGTGACACCTTGGGCAAGTGTCTTCTACTATAGCTTCGGGCCGACCAAAGCCTTTTGAGTGGATTTGGTAGACGGAAACTGAAAGAGGCCCGTCGTATATATGTATATATATGTGTGTATGTTTGTGTGTCTGTGTTTGTCCCCCAACATCGCTTGACAACCGATGCTGGTGTGTTTTACGTCTCCGTAACTTAGCGGTTCGGCAAAAGAGACCAATAGAATAAGTACTAGGCTTACAAAGAATAAGTCCTGGGGTCGATTTGCTCGACTAAAGGCGGTGCTCCAGCATGGCCACAATCAAATGACTGAAACAGCTGTTGTAAATTTTAATTTCCATATGTATTCTTTTATATATACATATATCTATAAATAAACACAAATGACATAAAATTTCAGACAGCTGGTTCAGTAGATTTTTATTTGATGTATTCGTAGAAGATTATATAATATACAATCCACCCCTGTTTAAAATTTTACCTTGTTATAGTCAATTGTATGAGAGGGTGCTGAAAAGTTCCTAATTTGGAGTAAAAGAAAATACAGGAGGGTCAGTTAATTATGATTTTATTCAGCATATTTCCCTCAGATTCACACACTTATTGCAGCAGCCCTTCAGTTTTTCTAATCCTTGTAAAAATAATTGGACGGGTGGTGCGAATGCCAACCAGTACAGCATGCCGTTTCCAAATTTCTGGGAGAGTGAATTACGTCATGGTGCTGTTTTTCTCACAGACACTGCCCAACCGACCCTACTATAATGTGTAACCAACAAAACCAAGAACAAACAAGGTGCATGTGTGTGTGTGTGCATATACAAAATATATACATACATGCACCTATATATATATATATATATATATATATATATATATATATATATATATATATATATATATATATATATATATATATATATATATATATATATATATATATATATATATATATATATATATATATAGGTGCAGGAGTGGCTGGGTGGTAAGTAGCTTGCTTACCAACCACATGGTTCCGGGTTCAATCCCACTGCGTGGCATCTTGGGCAAGTGTCTTCTACTATAGTCTCGAGCCAACCAAAGCCTTGTGAGTGGATTTGGTAGACAGAAACTGAAAGAAGCCCGTCGTATATATATGTATATATATATATATATATATATATATATATATGTGTGTGTGTGTGTGTGTGTATGTGTGTTTGTGTGTCTGTATTTGTCCCCCTAACATTGCTTGACAACCGATGCTGGTGTGTTTACGTCCCTGTAACTTAGCGGTTTGGCAAAAGAGACCGATAGAATAAGTATTAGGCTTACAAAGAATAAGTCCTGGGGTCGATTAGTTCGACTAAAGGCGGTGCTCCAGCATGGCCACAGTCAAATGACTAAAACAAGTAAAAGAGTTAAAAGAGTTATATATATATACATATATATATATATATATATATATATATATATATATAGAGAGAGAGAGAGAGAGAGAGAGATAAATAGATAGATAGATAGATTGATTTTAAACTTCATCCATTATTAACATTAAACCCACATAATTTTGATGTAGGTCTTAAAAGTTTGTTTCCAGGCTTTTTATCTTTTTCTCATTAACTTCAAACCACATTCATCCCGTACCAAATGTTGCCCCTAAACACCTGCAGTTGTGTAAGAGTAAATACTTTTAGCCTGTGTCTATATGGTGTCACAATTTCAACGAATAGTTGTAATGCTGCCACACATTTGTCTCTACAGTTAAGCTATGTTATGGTCTGGTAAGTAAGTAGGTGCTTGGTAGAGCGAGGTGGGGGTGGGGGCCGGGGGGTTACAGTGATATTTAGATGTAACCAGATTGTTTGACACCAATTCTAGTGATTTTACAAAACATGAGTTTATCTGTCTCAAGTTTCCCGTGACTCAAATCATCATCACCATCATCATCATCATCATCATCATCATCACCATCATCATCATTATCATCATCACCATCATCATCATCATCATCATCATCATCATCATCACTTCTCCATATTTGCAAGGTACAAATGGAATTCATTTAGAGTCCATTTTCCATGCTGGCATGGGTTAGAGGGTTTCGACTGGAACTGGTAAGCTGGGGGGGGGGGGACAAGTGTGTGCCTACTTCTTTTGACAGTTGTAAACAAGTGTCACCACCATGCAAGAGATGACAGTTGTTAGCGACCTTCCATGGAAATCATGTCCTCCAGTCATGGTGAAATATAATAATACCTTGCTTGGAAATAAAGTGGGGGTTGGTGACAGGAAGAACATCCAGCTGTAGAAAGATCTGCCTCAATGAATTCCATCTGCCTCTGACCCATGGAAACTTGGAGAAGTGGGACATTACGATGATGATGATGATGATAATGATGATGATGATGATGATGATGATGATAATGATGATGATGATAATGATGATGATGATGATGATGATGATGATGATGATGATGAGTGGATGGTGAAAAAAAGACAACAAACTAATTTTTCTCCTTTTTTGGTGCGTGCCAATATTTATGAGTTTAAAAGCAACTGCTCCAAAACCTCCAAAACACTTGTCACTACTGAACTTGAATCAATAAAATATATTGATCACTTTCCTAATTAATAGGAGTAAAGCATGGCTAATGACTACAGAATTGTACACAATGCTAATAGAAGAATTAGAACAGTTAACGAGGAAAACACAAAAATAGTTACGGGCAAGGTTTTATCGTTAAGAAGTCTATTTCTAAATTACATGGTTTTTCCGCATGTTTTCAGATTCAGCCCAGTTGTGACAAGCACACTGTGGGCATGTAACTTCTAGAGCAGGGGTCGGCAAACTGGGGTAAATGAAATTCTTGTGGGTAATGAGGACTGAACCCAGAACCATGTGGCTGGGAGGCAAACTTCTTACCACACAGCCAACCCTGCACATATATATATATATATATATATATATATATATATATATATATATAATACAAAGAATATATATGCATGTATACACACATATATGTACATACTTACATCTACATGTGTATATAGATGCATATCAGGGTACAGGACGTTAGAACAATGAACTACAGACAACGGAACGAACACATAGGAAAACAGATAACCACTTGGAATTAATCCTTCGTCAACTGCCTCTATTCTAACTAGATGTTTATATATATATATATATATATATATATATATAAGCAATGTTAATTCTCTAAATGAAGTATTAACAGTAACTGCACGATAAAGTGAAGTGTATTGCCACTTATATATATATATATATATATATATATATATATTATATATATGTATGTATATATACATGTATATATATATATATATATATATATATATATATATATATATATATATATATATATATATACATGTATATATACATACATATATTGTTGTTGTTGGTACTCCGTCGCTTACGATGTCGAGGGTTCCAGTTGATCCGATCAACGGAACAGCCTGCTCGTGAAATTAACATGCAAGTGGCTAAGCACTCCACAGACACGTGTACCCTTAACGTAGTTCTTGGGGATATTCAGCGTGACACAGTGATATATATATATATATATATATATATATATACATACATAGTATATCATCATCATCATCTGCTTTCCATACTAGCATGGGCTGGACGATTTGACTGAGGACTGGTGAACCAGATGGCTGCACCAGGCTCCAATCTGATTTGGCAGAGTTTCTACAGCTGGATGCCCTTCCTAACGCCAACCATTCCGAGAGTGTAGTGGGCGCTTTTATGCTCGAAATGGGGTATTTTATGTGCCACCTGCACAGGAGCCAGTCCAGCGGCACTGGCAACGATCTTGCTCAAATGTCTTTTCACGTGCCACCGGCACAAGTGCTGGTAACGATCACGCTAAAATGGTGCTATTTACGTGCCACTGGTATGTGCAAATAGATTCAGTAAACCAGCATTTGTTGTCAAGCGAAGGTGGGGGACAAACACAGACACACACACACATATATATATATACATATATACGACGGGCTTCTTTCAGTTTCCGTCTACCAAATCCACTCATAAGGCTTTGGTCGGCCCGAGGCTATAGTAGAAGAC
>NC_142947.1:42329999-42472499 GCF_046866305.1 Octopus bimaculoides | reverse complement strand
GTGTAATTTCTCTGTTAGACATATAGACAGACAGACAGACACACACACACACATATATATATTTAATCGGAAAAAAAAGGTAGAGAGTTCAGCACTTATCACGAAATTCTCGGACCTTGAATCACATTTATAACTTTTTAGCAATTTTATTGCACACACACATATATGAGAGAGAGATAGAGAGATTTACATGAGACAGAAAATAGTGTACGGAATAAAGGAAATAAAAAATATAACATATATGTATGTATATAACATACACTTAAATTACTCTATTTTGAAAGTAGCCTCTGCAATTAAGGGACTCGGTTTGGTCCGACACCGACGGTGCATTTTAATATCTGAACACACCCGCCTCACAGTATTTTTATTTCTCATCAGCAAGTGTGGTTTATGAATATAGATGTTTTAATCTCTCAAACATGTCAATAGGCTAGTATTTTAGATCTGACCAAATTTTTTGTAAGTATATATATATATTTAATGTATCTTAGTCTATAATTGATGTTTAAGTCAATTTGATTGTTTTAATGTTTATTTAAAAACCACGTTTTCTGTAATCACTTGAGCGACAATTAAAAAAGTAATGTAAGTTAGAAGTAATTTGAGAAATAATTATTTCTGTAAAAGAAAGAAGGAAAAGGGAAAATAATAATAAGAAGAAAAAATGAATTGTAATAGTTTTTCTGAGAATTTTTAGGGACCGTTTTATCTTCGTTCTTTTCTACGTCTTCCAACACGTGTTGCGTATTTTTATATCTTACATTGACAAGGCCCTATACATGTGATGTTTTAACAGAATCACGCACATATACATACACGGGATGCCCATACACGTTTATTTAAATTCACATTCTTCAAAAACATTTATGAAATACGAACCGAAAGATTTTTGTGAAAACATAATGAAGGTGTATACTCTATAATTGTTTCTTTAACAATTTTTAAAAAAGGACATCCCCCCCCTCTTTCCCTAGAATAAAAAATAACAAAACCAAAAAGAAAACGGTGGACTCTCGGGAAAATGTATGACACAAAAAAATAAATAAATAAAAATAAAAAGTAACTTTAAAAAATCCCGACTTGGAGAAATTCCAACTTATGTTGGGTAGCTATTCCGAATGACCGGAACGATTGTTGGTAGTTTTATCGACCGACCCATGTTTAATAAGAGGCAATCTTTGGTTAAGATTGCCCAATAATTACCTACACCAGCACGTGTTACTTTTTTCTAACAGAGATGTTAACGGCAAGCAGCATCAGATATTGACTGCGAAAGGTGAATGAAATAGAATTCAATACTTTTTAAGTCTGAAACGCAAAAAGTCTACCTTTGACACCGAGCGAGAAAGTAACGATGTCTTTTAGGTCTGGTTTATGAGTTCTATAATTATAAAACGATGGATTATAGCCATCTTTTTGCTGACAATAATTTTTTGGTAAATGTAGAGTGTTTATTTTCAGCCATACATATTAACACCTGGGTGGAGATGGAGTATATGTAATTTGGGTATACCCCCCCCCTTTTAAATTTTGTTTTTTTTTACGGAATCCTATGTTTCAGACCATGGAGAATCCGATTCTAACCCTAACCCTAGTTTTGTGAGATTTGGCTGTTATTTCTAGCATGTAAATAGCCTGCTTGGTGGGGGTGGGGAATTGAAATGTTTCAAAAAATTTTTTTTCAGAATCGGAATCTCCATAGCCTAAAACGTGGGATTCCATAAAAAAATTAATAAATAAGGTGGGGAAAGGTTCAGATTACATATAGTCCATCTCTACCAACACCTGTATTATATATAGAAACAGGGGAATTCCAGCTTATCTTAGACAGCTATTCAGAAAGCCCGGCTGTCTATTTTATCTTTTACTTTTTCAGCCATTGGACTGCGGCCGTGCTGGGGCTGGCACCGTCTTGAAGGGCATTAGTTCAGTGTAGGTGGGTGGGGGGGTCACTAAACTACGGCCCGCGGGGTCAATTCATCCGGCCCGTCGCCGTACTGTACCTTTTGTAGGTACTACTAAAGCAGCACGGTCCCGAACGCGCAGTCGCGCTAGCTAGTCGTGAGTGGTCGATCCTAACCCTAACCCTAAACACGTATTCATTTGCACGCGCGGGTCCGTGCTGCTTTAGTTGTACCCCTTTTGTATAAGTACCTGCAATGAGAGTTCATTCGCCCCTGGTATGGCATTAGTGTTTGGAACAACTTATGTCTCGAACGAGGTTGAGTGATGAACATTTGAAAGCATTTCTCTTGGTTGGATGCAGCAATTCCAAAGCAAATATTGATGATATCTTCAAAAGCTAACACCAGTTTCAAAAATCTCACCAACCTTTTTTACTGCTTAGTTTGAGATTCAGATATGTGCGCAATGGTGGGATATAACTTATCTTATAGCTAACGTCACCTTCTTTGATAACTTTTCGGTAAATAAATATGTTGGTTGTCTTTATTTTTTGTCTATCCACTGTATTCTCTCAGTTCCATGGCCCGTCGTGAAAAGAATTGGGTGACCCCTGTGGTATTAGTCGAAGAAATCGATCTCAGTACTTTTGTTTTTCTTTTTTAAGACTAGTACATTTTCTATGGATTTCTTTTGCAAAACTGCTAACGTTACGGGGACGTAAACAAAACAACACCGGTTGTCAGGCGGTACTTGGGAAATGCAAACACACACACACATAACAGGTTTCTACACAGTTTCTGTCTACCGAATTCGTTCATAGGCATTGGTTGACCTGGGACTGTAATAGAAGGGGTCAATATAAAGACCTTCGCCTGGGAACAAAAAAAAATAAATAAATAACCAGCCTGGGGGTGTTAACAAGTGTGTGGAAAACGAATATGAAAAAAAAAAAATGCGCGCTAACGACCTGTGGGGGTGGGAAGGGGACTTTCGGAAATTTTCACGAGATCCGATTTTTCCGTCATAACTTCGGGTAAAATGGACATATATTGATTTATTTTTTATGGAATCCCACGTTTTTGGTTATGGAGGATCCGATTCTGAAAAAAAAAAAAAAATTTCATAATTTCAAACCCCCACACCTTCATTTTTCACTTTTTCCGGATTTTTTTTTTTTAATTTTTTTTTTTTTTTTTGCAAAATTGTAGTAAAATACGAAGATTACGATTCTGAAAAAAATTTGTAAAAGTTCAATTTTTCAACAAGGAAAAAAAAAAAAAAAAAGAATATATACCCTAAGGCCTTCAAGCCGGTTTTCCACATGTTAGAAATAACAGCCAAATCTCACAAAACTGCGATAACATAATGAAATTTCGTCAGCGCCCATTTTTTTCCATATTCGTTTACCACACACTTGTTAACAGCCCCAGGCTGGTTAATTTTTTTTTTTTTTTTTGCTTTATCTTTACATTAACACCTGGGCAAAAAATAGTGTAATAGGTGTAAAATAATGTGTACACGGTCTGATCAATAAGTATCCGGACTGTTGCCATAGTAACGAAGCTAAAGCATGCAAAGTGAAGCCGCTTGGCAAAGATTGACTTTGGCCTCTGCTGTGCACGTGCATTACGTTTTAATGTCCTAGCTCACTTCCGCTGTTTACATCAGTACTTGGAAGTAAAGTGTGTAGCGTGTGATTGTCGCATCGACCATGATAAAGTGAGTTGGCATGGCGATACCTGCTCAGAGGCCAACGCAAAGCTACAGGAAGTATATGGAGAGAGGAGTGTATGAGACACACTTAAGTGTACAAGTGGTTCAGACGTTTCCAAGATGGCCGAAAAAATGTCGATTATTGATGGGAAACCCGCAACCAGCAGAACTGAAAAAAAAAAAAAAAAAAAAACATCGCAGGTGTGCGTGTAGTTGTGAAGGGAAATCGAATCACCATCCATGAGTTATCAGAGGATGTGTAGATTAGTTAAGGTTCGGTTTAGTCCATTATCAGTGAAGATTTGGATAAGAGACATGCGCATCAAAACTGCTTTCAGCTGACCAAAAAGACATTCGGGTTTCAGTTGCACAAGATCTCCTTGATTGTGTCGAGAATGATGAAAACGTTTTGAAAAGTTTGTGTAGGCCTCTGAGCAGGTATCGCCAAGCTTTTGGTAAAATTTGATGCAGATTTCTCAACTTTCTCTGTCATGGTCAATGCGACGATCACACGTTACACACGTTCCTTCGAAGCATTGCTGTAAATAGCGGGAGTGAGCTATAACGTTAAAACTTGGTGAGTATACACAGCAGAGTTCAAGGTCAATCTGTGCCAAGCCGCTTTAGCTGCGTTACTATGGCAACAATCCGGATACTATATGACACATTAAAATTCTTTTTTTTTTAAAGATAATTGTAAACAGTGACGAAAATCACAAAGATTCCCTTTTTCTATAAAAGGAAAAATAAATGAATCTAAAAAATTTTTGGAAACTTATTGCCATTACATTCAAGCAAAAAAGAAATTATGAATTTCATTCTCTTCGAAAGTTCTTCCCCACCCCCCGCCCGAAAAAGTTCCCTCACAAATTTCTTTATAATTGTAGTCTATGCTATTTGAAAGGTATTTATATAAAATTTCATCAAAAGATATCCATTTTCCTAAAAGTTATGAGGGAAAAAATCGGATCGTGTGAATTTTCCGAAAGTCCTCCCCCCACCGGTTCGTTGACGCAAATTTTTGTTTCCTTATTCGTTTAATACATTTTTTTAAAAACTTTTATTACACTTTTTTTTGTTTTGTTTTGGGGGCCGGGTTTTAAAGTAAACATCAACCGCGCTTCATTTTACTGAACCCTAATCATTCACTGGCGAACCCTTCATATTTATGTGTGTCTGTGTACGTGCATATTCTGAGTTTGGGGCCCCAAACTGTAGTTACACCAAATAAAATCGAAATTATTTCAATACTGAAAGAATTATGTCCCTTTGTTGATTTCATAGTATTTCTTACATAGATTCTTTGAAATGAGAAAAGCACTTTCACTTTCTCTTTTAAAATTTCCCCCATCACGTAGACGATGAGTAACCCATCTTAGAGATAACAGCAGCACGCATTATTTAACAGCTTATTAACCAGATCCTCATTATAGGTATCCATCTGGGTATGTATTTTTGTTTCAGTTGATGTTTCCCCAAATGGTAATTACTGATATAATTTCATATGGTAATCTTGGTTTCTGGTTTGCAGTTGGAATATCACATAATCACACTTTGGGCGTCTTTTAAGTGGTTTTATATTTCAGTTTCCCCACCAACTATTTTTGGCCTGTGAAAACAAGATATATAAAGCATGGGTGGTGTATGTATCCATACATATGTATTGTATTTATGTGTACTGTATGTAAAGTGTATGTATGTGTGTATAGTGAGACAGTTGCAAGAGAAATACGTAGCCAAGGATAAACCTCTGTACCTGGCTTTCGTTGACATGGAGAAAGCCTTTGACAGGGTCCCCCGATCCCTTATCTGGTGGTCAATGAGGAAACTTGGGATAGAAGAATGGCTAGTGAGAGCTGTGCGAGCCATGTACAGAGATGCGGCCAGTAAGGTGAGGGTTGGAAATGAGTACAGCAATGAATTCCGGGTAGAGGTAGGGGTCCACCAAGGTTCCGTCCTCAGCCCCCTATTATTTACCATAGTCCTCCAGGCAATCACAGAGGAGTTCAAGACAGGTTGCCCCTGGGAGCTCCTCTATGCTGATGACCTTGCCCTAATTGCGGAGTCACTATCAGAACTAGAGGAGAAGTTTCAGGTGTGGAAGCAAGGTCTAGAATTGAAGGGCCTTAGAGTCAACCTAGCTAAAACCAAAATCCTAATAAGTAGGAAGGTAGATAAAACACAAACCCCTTCAGGTAGATGGCCCTGCTCAGTATGTAGAAAAGGAGTAGGTAGTAACTCTATAAGATGTACCCGGTGCAAGCTATGGACACATAAGAGGTGCAGCAACATCAAAGGCAGGTTAACTAGCAAGTTAGTTTTTGTTTGTGGCAGATGTTCAGGTGCAATAAAGACTGCAAACAAACAGGAAACAACTTCTATCTCATTCCAGGGTGAAAAACTAGAGGTAGTCGATAGCTTCCGCTATCTGGGCGACCAAGTTAGTAGTGGGGGTGGGTGCGCTGAAAGTGTAGCTGCTAGAATAAGAATAGCCTGGGCAAAGTTTAGAGAGCTCTTACCCCTGCTGGCGACAAAGGGACTCTCACTCAGAGTAAAAGGCAGACTGTATGACGCATGCGTACGAACAACCATGCTACATGGCAGTGAAACATGGGCTGTAACTGCTGAGGACATACGTAAGCTCGCAAGGAATGAAGCCAGTATGCTCCGTTGGATGTGTAATGTCAATGTGAATACCCGTCAGAGTGTAAGTATCTTGAGAGAAAAGCTGAACATTAGAAGCATCAGTTGTGGCGTGCAAGAGAGACGATTGCGCTGGTATGGACATGTGGTGAGAATGGAGGAGGATAGCTGCGTGAAAATGTGCCACACCCTAACAGTTGAGGGAACCCGTGGAAGAGGTAGGCCCAGGAAGACCTGGGCTGAGGTGGTGAGGCAAGACCTTCGTACATTGGGCCTCACCGAGGCGATGACTACGGACCGAGACCTTTGGAAATGGGCTGTGCGTGAGAAGACCCGGCAAGCCAAGTAAGATCGTTGCCAGTGCCCCTGGACTGGTTCTTGTGCGGGTGGCACATGAGATGCACCATTTTGAGCGTGGCCGTTGCCAGTACCGCCTGACTGGCTCCTGTAGGATTTTCGAGCGAGATCGTTGCCAGTGCCCCTGGACTGGCTTGTGCGGGTGGCACATAAAAGACACCATTTCGAGCGTGGCCGTTTTCGTGCGGGTGACACGTAAAAGCACCCACTACACTCTCTGAGTGGTTGGCGTTAGGAAGGGCATCCAGCTGTAGAAACTCTGCCAAATCAGACTGGAGCCTGGTGTTGCCATCCGGTTTCACCAGTCCTCAGTCAAATCGTCCAACCCATGCTAGCATGGAAAGCGGACGTTAAACGATGATGATGATGATGATGATGATATATATATATATATATATACTCACACATACACACACGCATACTGTATATATTCTTTTGTTTGTTTCAGTCATTTGACTGCGGCCATGCTGGAGCACCATCTTTAGTCGAATAAATATGCCCCAGAACTTATTCTTTGTAAGGCTAGTACTTACTCTATCGGTGTCTTTTGCCGAACTGCTAGCTTACAGGGGCGTAAACTCACCAACATCGGTTGTCAAGCGATGATGGAGAGACAGACACAAATACACGACAGGCTTCTTTCAGTTTCCGCCTACCAGATTCACCTACAATGCCTTGGCCGGCCCCAGGCTATAGCAGTTGACACTTGCCCAAGGTGCCACACAGTGGGACTGAACCTGGAACCATGCGGTTGGTAAGCAAGCTACTTAGCACACAGCCATGCCTGCGCCTATGTTTATGCATCTATCTGTCTATCTATTTGCCTGTCTATTTATCTGTCTGTCTATCTATCTGTCTCTTCTCACGGACGTGCTGTCACATCGGCTGCGAAGGTAAACGTTTATTTGACCTTTTATTGTCCACATTTTGTTGGAATTTTTTAATAATTTTGTTGCGAAGCACCTAGGCTTCATTTGTGTGTATTTTCAAGGGCAGGAATTGGCCCCCAGGGGCAGTTTCGGCCCTAGCAAAATACAAAAATTTCCTTCTTGACATTTGAAAAATGTCGAAACATAATTTTGGAACGCTTGTCTTGTTCTTTTGACGAGCATTTCCCAAGGCTTCAGATGCTAGAAGAAAAAAAAGAACAGAGTAACGCGAGCTCACTCAGTGATAGGAACACAGCTGCTGTAATCGTCACAAACACGGCGATTACAGCTACAAACAGCCCTCTCACCACCACCACCACCATGAAAACTGAGGAAATCTGGATCGGAGGAGACTGCTACTACAATCTCTCCACCTACTAGCATCAGTGACAACATGAAAATTAACACCACCACCACCACCACCACCACCAGCAACAACAACAATAAAAACCACAACAACAGCAAGGACGTAAAGTTATCGGCCGTCAGCAATGACACCATCACCTGTTCAACAAACTCTGCTGCCACTACCACCACCTTTGAACCAGGCAGTACATACACCAACATAAACAAAAATATTCAGAAGAACATGTCCGCCAGCACAACAAAAACAAATTTCGCAAATGCTCTAAAGGAAAAAAGAACAATAGTGACATTCACACAAAAACAAATAAAAGACACAAAATCCCTTCTTACGAAAGAAGGAGATGATGTCAGAATAAACATACCAAAAGATATTATAGAAATGAAAAACAAAAAGTGCATCATTTATAAACTGGTAAACACAAAAACCAGACGTGTAGAAAATGTTAGCACAGATAAAATTGAAGTTTGTCTTAGAAAAATTTGGCCTTATCAAAATCATGTCACCTGGGGTAGAAAATTTGGGACGGTGCAGGTGAGATTTCTGGATGAAAATTTAGCTAAACAATTTTTTCGACACTCTCTCTCCGCACAGATGACTTGGTGATGATACCGAGTTATCTAGGACAGAGAGTGACCAAAGTTATAATAAAAAATGTGCCATCGGAAGTGGACACCCAATGGCTGATATCGGCCGTATGCCTAGAAATGGAGGAGGCAAATATTTTGGAGATTACGGTCGGAGAGGAAAAGAACTGGGGAGGGAAAAATCTGGAAATCCTTCTCCACATCACGGAGGAGGCTTCACAGAAAATTCCTCCAAACATTAGATTGGCAGAGGACCACAAGCTGTATGTGGTGGTAGAGAGCAGGCGACCTCGCTGTTACCTATGCAACAGCGAAGCACATCTGAAAAAGGACTGCCCTCTGGCCGCTAAACAAAAACAACAACAACAACAACAGAAGCAACTACCAAATACCCCCAACAGAAAAACCTTACTACCAACACCACCAGCAACACAAAAAACAACAACAGAAATATCAGCAATAACCACAACAGATACTGCAAAAACAGAAGAAAAAAAAAAAGAAAATTCCAAGACTGCCTCTCCCTCCCCCATATCACATACACCACACATAAATAACAAGCAGCCAACATCAATAAAAACAGCAACACAAACACTCACAGAAACACACACAGACGCACAAAATTTGCCGTTACCTCTTTCTGACTCCTCAGAACTCCCATCATCCGATGAAGAGAGTGGGGAGGAGTGGAAAATAGCTACGAAAGGAAAGAGGAAGCGCAGTAAGAAGAAAACAAAACAAAATGCAAACACAAACAAAGCAGGGAGATTCACATCTCCCGAAAATACTACTAACACCAATAGTAATATAAAAAAAACAATGCTAACAGCAATAGACAGTACAAACACAGAGTTGATGAATTACATCAACTCTAAAACAAACATCACAAATAACGATATCAAAACCAACAACCACCCACGTACAACACCGCCAAAACACATTAAAATTATTCATGTAACACCAGCATTACACAACACAATAAAATCCCTCTACCCCAACTCGGTAGGGGGATTCCAAAAATATTTGTGCAAGAAATTGTACAATAGCCTCCTTGGTGGAAAATCCAAGGAGGAAACAAAACTTTCTAACGGTAAGTAACATCCTGTTCTTTTGTTTTGTGCTTTAAAGCACACGTATAAATAGAATCATGAAGATTGGTTGTGTGAATGTGCGTGGCTTGGGGTCGCCTTGGAAACAAGGGTACCTCTTAAATGACATCAAGTCACGCAATTTGGATATCATAGCCATTAGTGAGACCAGACTTCATGAGCCACAGGCCCTAAAGTCCATGTTTGGCGGACAGTTTAACATTTATTTTTCTCCTTGTCTGCCGAGGATGGGCGGTAGTGGCACGGCGGTTCTTTTTCGCAAGAGTCTGGATCTCCAAGTAAAGACGATATTTACGGACCCGGAGGGTAGACTGGTTGTCCTAGATGTGGACGGCAGCGATGGAGGCGCTTTTCGGTTGCTGGCAGTTTATGTGCCTCCTTTAACAGGTCGGTCGGACTTCTTTCGACGTCTAGAAGTATTCCTGGGAACGTCTCGTCCCTTACTTTTAGTGGGGGATTGGAATGCTACCTTGGACACGCATCTAGACTATGTGGGGAGTGACAAAACTAGAAGGGGATGCAAAGGCCTCATAGACCTGCTCAGACGCTTCCAGTTGTCTGACAGGTACCGACTCGACCACCCAAATGTGCCAACGTGGACTTGGAGCAACCGCATGGGGTCGTCGAGGTCGTATCTAGATAGGATAGTGTGCAGGACAAGAGATAGAGATAGTTTAGGATGTCCACAGTTCCACATAGTCAGCTACACGGATCACAAACTTGTGACGTGTACGCTAGACTTAGATAAGGCACATAGGCAGGGTCCCGGTTACTGGAAACTAAACGCGTCTTTCCCGTCGAGACAGGTTTTCAGAGACCGGATTAGCACGTTAGTAAAGAGGGCTTTGACGGGAGCCATCGTCAACAACAAATGGTGGTTTGCCCTCAAGAGAGCAGTAAGGGCGGAAGCAATAAGGTATAGCAGGGCACTAGCTGTAGAGGGGGAGCTATTGATAAAGTTAGAAGAGGCATTGCGAAGTGGCATCGCATCCGACGTTTTAGCGGTGAGGTTGGCCCTCGACCAACACTTCAATGCTAAACACGAAGAGTGTGCTCTGAGGAATCAAGGTGTTGGAGCCGCACGAGAGGCCCGGGTGGCGGAGGCGCAGCGGGGTAACAGAGTCACCATCCGGTCTCTGGTAGACGAACAGGGGCGCGAATTGCTCGAGCCGAGCAAGATGTGCGAGGCGTTTCAGCGGCATTTTGCCCGACTGTTCGGGAGGAGTGGCGAGCGAGAAGGCAGGGTGGACTTTAGTGCCTACCTGCACAGCTTGCCACGACTCTCGGCAAGAGAGGCGGAGTGCTGCGAAGGGGTCATCACGGCGGAGGAGGTGAGGGACGCGATGGCGAGTTGCTCGACGGACAAATCTCCGGGTTTGGATGGTCTGCCCTACGAGCTTTACAACTGTATGCCAGACTTGTTTGGAGACGTCTTGGCGGCCGTGTACTGCAACTGGCAGCAGAACGGGAGCATTCGCGGTTTTGTGAGCCGAGGAGCGGTAACGCTGCTGAAGAAAGATCCAAACAAGGGGGACGCCATAGATAACTTTAGGCCCATCACTCTGCTCAATGCAGACATGAAAATTTTGGCCAAGGTGTTAGCCAAGCGGTTGGCGCTTGTCATCGAGAAACTGGTCGGCACGGAGCAGACGTGCGCCGTGCCGGGCCGGAGCATCCATGACAACCTCCATCTGATGCGCTACATCATAGAGAGGGTAGTTAAGGAACCTGGCATGGGTGGGGCCCTGATCAATTTGGATCAATCCAAAGCTTTCGATAGGGTAGACCATCGATACTTGGAGGCCGTCCTCGAAGCGGCCGGCTTCGGTCCCGTTTTCTGTGGCTGGATGACTGCCTTGTACACAGGCATCCGTTCGGTTGTTCGTGTCAATGGACGTCTATCGGGACCCTTCGACATTGCACGTTCGGTTCGTCAGGGATGCCCCCTGTCGCCACTACTGCGGAAGCTGGCGATGCTGAGGGGCATCCCGCGAGAACTGGGGTGCGGGACGAGCGTGTCGGCATACGCGGACGACATCACCGTCATAGCGTCTAGTCACGAGCACATCGAGCTTGTCGGCGAGACGCTGAAAGACTACGAAGCGGTAACGGGAGCGAAAATCAACCGGGATAAGTCGGTGGGTTTGCTGCTCGGCACCTGGAGAAGCAAGCCCATACCGTCCGGCAGCGCCTCAGTAGTGGGACGCTGGACGGACGGTCCGGTCAAGTTGCTCGGAGTCTGGTTCGGTCCGGACCTGCAAACGGAGAAGAACTGGGACGAGATAACGAGTAGGGTGGCCACTCTCTGCCGGCAATGGTCCGAGAGGAAGCTGTCCCTAAAAGGTCGGGCGGAGGTGGCGAACGCGTACATCGCGTCCGTCATCGAATACCGCCTGACCGTCGTGCCTTGTCCTGATCGCGCCATCACCGAAATGGAGCGCATCCTCTTCCGCTTTTTGTGGAAAGGAAACGTTGCGATGGTGAGGCGATCCATTTGTTGCCAACACCCGCTGAAAGGAGGGCTGGGCATGCCGTGGTTGATGATGCGCAGACATGCGCTGAGACTGCGACATCTCCGGCTCTACGTAGACGACGGTGAGTAGGTGTGGTCGCCGTTTGTGCGACGCGCTTTCCCGCAGCTCGTCTCCATGACCGAGCTGCAGTCGTGGATCAAAAAGAGGCCGAGGAATGGCGAATGGCACCGTGAGTGTCGCGTTGCTCTGCAACAACTTTGCCGACCCGGGTCGACCTTGAGCGGCTGCATCACAACGAAGTCATTCTATAGGGGATTAGTGGAGGGCAGGTACGACGACGATCTCGGGGCGAACCTGGGCGTCGACGAGGAATACCTGACCCGCCTGTTCAGGACGACTTTCGGGCCGGGACCTATGGACAACTTCCAGAGATCCCTGGCCTGGCAGTGTTACCGAGAGGCGCTACCCGTTCGGGATAAGCTCTATAGACACGGCTCGCGAAATGCGGGGCCGAGATGCGGTCAGAGCGATGAAACCGTTCTGCACGCACTCGTGCAGTGTCCAACCATTTCAGAGCTGTGGGCTTATGTCGAACGACTGCTGTCGAGTGTGGGACGAGTCGGTTTATCAACCGTGTCTATCATCAATATCGTCACGCCTCCTTCCTTTAAACGGGAAGGAAGAGCTGTATTTATCGTACTTGTGGATATGGCGAAAGAATGCATCTGGTGGACGCGTCTGAAAGGATTAGAGACAAATACTTTCCTCTCTGGTCAATCTCTCATCAACTTTTTCAAGTATCACTTGAAAAGGAAGGTGAGAGTAGAGAGGCAAATGTTTCGAAAAAAGATGGATACATGTAGCAAGAATGGCACGTATAAATGACGAAGCTACCTTGACCATGATTCTATAAAACGTTTTAAAATTTTGTAAACAGAGAGTTACTTACGTTTCTTGCATTAAGAAAAGAAATTTTATTTAACAAACTGTGACACTAAGGACCGAGGTTACCGTGGTCTTTTCGTAGGTTTTTCTTTCCACGGATAATCTCGCCATTTATTGGGAATTTTCTGTATTATTTCGTATTTTTTGTTAATACCCCAAACGTTTTGCGATGTTTTTTTTTTCATCGTTGTCCCCACTTTTGTTTTTTTTCTGCTTTGTTTTCGCCCCCCTCGAAAAGAAAAAACTCTACATTTGTATTTTGTCCCCTCTGTGTTGAGCCCTGTGTGGCTAATAAAGAAACCTATCTATCTGTTTGTCTACCTGTCTGTCTATCTATCTATCTGTTTGTCTATCTATCTGTTTGTCTATCTGTCTGTCTGTCTATCTATCTATCTGTTTATCTGTCTGTCTATCTATCTGTCTGTTTGTCTATCTGTCTGTATATCTATCTGTTTGTCTATCTGTCTGTATATCTATCTGTTTGTCTATCTGTCTGTATATCTATCTGTTTGTCTATCTGTCTGTTTGTTTATCTGTCTGTCTATCTATCTATCTGTTTGTCAACCTTTCTGTCTGTTTATTTATCTATCTGTCTATCTGTCTCGCTGTCTTAAATTCAGCTTTCGTGCTTATCATTACCTACTGTTCTGAATATTGTGTAATGACCGGAAAAATACTGTTACCAATACAGTAACCCCTCGCCATCACGATTCACCCTTATCGCAGTTTATTATTTAAGCTTACGTCGATTTCCTCCGTGTTTTTGTTTTGCATCTACAATGAAGTAAATATATACAAGTTATATATATATAGTACAGTACTGTTTCTACTTTGCGCAGGGTGTTTTGGAACGTAACATTCGCGATAGTCGAGATTACTGTACAAGTGGCCGAAATGGCGTTCCTCCGATGGATCACTGTAGTGAGATTATTATTAGCGAGGATCCGTAGGAGATGAGGTAGTCTCTTTAAGTCGTACCGCTACTTCCTCTGCATTGGGAGGTCACAGCTTTTGTACTACGGACATGGGATTAGAATGTTGCAGGAAGAAAGAATCGTAAGACGGATTCTTCAAACTGGGCCAACCGACAAGAGTGCTAGGGAGTAGACCATGAATGAGATGGTTGGATAATATACATTGTCTCAGTTGATCACACTTAGGAATCCAGCTGGAAAGTGTTATGACGGTTGCTTCTGATAGGATCCTATGGAGGAGGTGTCTTATGGGAGAAAATAGGGGAAAACGATGTTCTAAATTAGAACATCGTTATAAATTTTGGCATACTTACTATTACAAATGAAAGTATGCACCACAAAATCATCTAGGAAATTCTTGGCCAAGATTAGAACCTGCCATATTCGGTAGTATAAGTTAAAAAACTTTCATGAATTAATGTTGTCCAAGTAATTAGAACTCACTTTAGGAATGCTGTGAAGTGGTTTTATAACACAAGGTAGATAACTCCGATAGGAAGTGAAAGATAAATCTGCGATTTCCAATTTTTTTCCATTCTTGTGGCACTCTTGAAATACTTTCCATGTCTCCAAGAACTCCTACATAGAAAAAATTATTTATTTTCATTAATCTTTTTCTATCATGAATCTAAATTCCATAAGAGATTAAATTGTAAAATTATATTTGGTAGTTGAACAGTAAATTCTGAGTATCGTACCTATGTTCGAGTATTACACAATGTTACATATTTATTAACATATATTTCGGTGATAAGTTATTTTTAGATAACCACAACCATGTATTTATCTGTGTAATACCATTTTATACCAGACATGTATCATGGGATATATTGTTATTATCATGCCGATAAGCATTTGCGTGTTGATCTACAATAATACCATACTAATTTTGAGGCCCTGGGTTTATGAGTTTCATTTTCCAAGCACAAGATCCAAATTTTGAACGAAGTGCAAAATTTGGTATTACCATAACAAATGCTTCTGTGTACCAAGAAATTTATAGAAAGCAAAAAAAAAAAAAAATCTTCTGAGACTTGTTTTTAAAAAGAAATTTACAAGTCCGTCTTTGAGTGCTTGTGAATCGACAATTGCGTCTTGAAGTGATGGTGTGCCCAATTCTAGTGCGAGTGGTTCAGAAAATGATTATTATAATAATATTTTGTATTATAAATGATCTTGACATTCCTTTAACTTAATGTAAAATATTCTTTACATTCTACTGTTGTTTATTTCCGAGTATGATAAATTTTATAGGTAAAATATTTTTCTGGGAACAAATTATGATTTATAACATTGTTAGTAATGGGAAATTATTGCTCTGCTTTATGTATTTTCACTTTAAGAGTAGCCTCTGGGATCAAATTAACTCACATGAGCTCTGACAACATAGTTAACTCAAAAAGAGACAGAGAGAGAGAGAGACAGAACAATCATGTCTTGAGTAGAAAGACATGTGAGTTGTTGATTAATTTTATTCATTTTTTTTGTTTCTTTTTTTTTTTTTCTTCTGTTGCAGAACAATTCTTAAGCAATATCAAAATCAAGAAATATGCAGAAATTTATGGACTTAACAGTTATTGATGTAAGTATCTTTTATTTGTTTCAACCATTGGACTGTGGCCATGCTTGGGTACCACCTTGAAGAGTTTGGTCAAATGAATTGACCCCTGCCAATGCTTTTTTTTTCCCGGTATTTATTGTCAGCTTGTTTTGGTGAAACTGCTGTGGGGGACAAACACTCATACATATACATATATACATACACTCACACACACCACATGCACACGCATCTGAACACTGAAAGGGTTAAATAAAAGTGTCATTAGTAGCCCCCCCACTTCCTCCAAAAAAAAAAAAAAAAGAAGTTGGTTGGAAAATTACTGTTTGTAAATCTCGCAACGAGAGACATTCAACAACAGTACTTTATAGTAAAGATTGTTTGCCAACATAACACGGCAGAACTGGTTTAGGACGAATGTTGCTGTAATTTAGCCCCGAGGAGACATCGTCTCCAGCTGGCTATACAACACGATTTGTGTACTTATATATTTTTTTGAAAATATAAGGACACAGATCGTGTCGTATAGCCACCTGGAGACAATATCTCCTCGGGGCTAAATTACAGCAACATTCGTCCTAAACCAGGACTGCCGTGTTATGTTGGCAAACAACCTTTACTCAAAAAGAAGTTGGTGTTTTACATCCATCAAACTGCTTAGTCACTCTCTAACACACTGTTCTTATTGCTACAGGTAAAGTCTCCGGATTGTATATTGGTCCGAGAAGCACCAAGTGCCTCTCCTTCGCAGAATGTCGAAACATTCAAAGAAATGTCTCGAGAGATGAATGACTATTTCAATGACCAGTACTTGGTCTTTGATGTTCATTTTCCAAAGAACAACGAGGTGAGTTGATTGTTTTTTTTTTGTCTTTATTTATTTTACTTTTTACTTTTTTACTTGTTTCATTCATAAGACCTAGGTCATGCTGGAGCACCAACTTGAATTTTAGTCAAACTTATTTTTTTCTTTTTAAAACCCTAGTACTTATCTGTTGGTCATTTTTGCCCCACTGGTAAGTTATGGGGGTGTGAACACACCAACAGATAGATATAGAGATTGATAGATAGATACAGAGATAGACAGAAAGATGTATAGATAGATTTAGATACAGGGAAAGAGAGAGAGATAGAGCGAGCTATAGAGTGAGAGATATACATAGTGGCAGTGGGGGATAAAGACACACATTATACAGCAGGCTTCTTTCAGTTTCCATCTATCGAATCCACTGACAAGATTTTGGTCTGCCTGAAGCTATAGTAGAAGACATTTATTCAAGGCACCACATAGTGGGACTGAACCCAGAACTGTGTGGCTGGGAAGCATGTTTTACATCTATGGACTACAAGCAACGGATGTGAGTAAGAAATTTGTTTCACAAGCCCATAGTTATAGGTTCAGTCATACTGTGTTGTAGCTTGGGCAGTTTTAGCCTTGTTAATTGATACCTCCATCATCATTTAATGTCTGTTGTCCGTTCTGGCATGGGTTGGATGGTTTGACTTAAGCAGGGGAGCTGCACCAGACTCAAGTCTGATTTGACATGATTTCTATGGCTGGATGCCCTTCCTAATGCCAACCACTTTACAGAGTGTGCTGGATGCTTTTATGTGGCACAGCATGGGCACTTATACGTGATGCCACCTTCTGTGCCTTACACCACCAGAAAGATTGGTCTTAACACTTCTGCAGCAGAATACGGACCTTCTTGAGTATGGCAAGGCACCAGGCATCTTGGTCCTTTGCCATCTTGCCTGAAAAGTTCAGCATCCTAAGGTTGTTCTTCAGTACTTCATCCCATGTCTTCCTGGATCACCCACATCCATGTGTTCCATCCACTTTGAGAGTTTGGCACTTTATGGAGTTGCCTTGTGGGTGGAATTTGGTACATGGAAACTTATGTGAATATATATATATATATATATATATATATATCACTGTAAAAGAGAAGCAGATCTCCATCTGTCTGTCTGTCACATCTATTAGAGGGAGGGAAAGAAGGAAGAATCAAAATATCACAATGTATTTTTAGATGAAGGAAAAGAGAAAATGTTGAGAGAGATAGTGTTTGCGGGAAAGGTAGATAGACAGGTAGTGTTGTCACCATAGTAGCTAACAAGTTTTTCTTTAAATTGCAAGTATTTTAAGTGCAAATCTGTCAACAAAATGCATATACATACGTGTGTGTGTCTGTCTGTCCGACCAATATTGCTTGACAACTGATGCTGGTGCATTTATGTCCCCATTATCTAGCGGCTCGACAAAACAAACTGATAGAACAAGTACTAGGCTTACAAAGGATAAGTCCTGGTGGGGAAGGGTCGATTAAAGACAGACAAAGTGCCACCAAGCTTTTTCCCAGTGTGTTAATGTCTCTGCTAGCTTGCCGCCTTATGAGCAGTAAATATTGCCATTCCATTGTAATACCATTTCTTGTTTCATCTCTGTCCTTGTCTTGGCTCTTTTCTTGAAGATCTGTGCTGCCCTCATTAACAAGCATGGGAGATGGCACCGTGTGCGAATCAAACAAATACTTTCTTCTCTTCGTGGACCGAAAGTTAGGTAAGAAAATCTTGTGTACTTCATTTATATCTTTCAAATTTCATCCCTTTTTTCTTTTCTTTGTCTTTTTCTCTTTTCTTAACGACTTTATTTCATCTCTCATTTCTCTTATTGTAGAGGCATGTGGCTTATTGGTTAATATATTTGCCTTACAATCATAAGGCCACGAGTTCAATTCCTGGTTGTGCGTTGTGTCGCTAAGCAGGACACTTTTTTTCATGCTGCACCATTCCACTCACCTGACAAAAATGAGTTGCACAGGTTATTCAAAGGGCCAGCCTTGTCAAACTCTGCATCATGCTGAATGAATCACCTTGAGAATTACACATGTTTGTGGAGTGCTCAGCCACTTGCAGGCTGTTTGGTTGATTGAATCAACTGGAATACACATTGTCTTAACTTACAGATCAATATAAGGTTGGGACCCCCTGCTCTAGAAGGCACTTCCCAGCATGGCTGAAGTCCAATGACAAAAACTAGTACAAACACCACACCAATATGAGATACTCACCTAATTAATGCCTTGTTCTATTTTCAGCTGCTTCTTGCTGGACACTGGCAAAGTGGAGACAATACAGGTCCAAAAGTAAGTCTTGCTTTTATGTTTTTCACTCCTAACCCTAGTAGTCATAAACCTTTGAGCCCGTAACACCGGTTTACTGGTGGATGGCTTATTTTTCTCTATACCATAGCACCAGTGAAGTGCCAGATATATGGTCAAATAAGGTTCAGGAGATCAGGGGTCAAAGGTTTAAACCTTATCCAGCTACACCTGTTATGTGGGTAGCTAACCACCTAACACACCCTGGGTGCGTGGTAAGAAGTATGCTTCTCAACCACGTGGTTTAGGGTTCAGTCCCATTATGTGACACTTTAAGCAAATCTTTTCCACTATATCCCCAGGGCAACCAAACCTTGTGAGTGGATCTGTTTGACAGAAACAGAAAGTTGCCTGTCACATATATATATATATGTGACAATAAACACTCACAATGCCCGGTCTGGGAATCGAAACCGTGATCCTATGACAGTGAGTTCGCTGCCCTAACCACTGGGCCATTGTGCCTCCACTGGACTTAAAGATTAAAAAAAAAAAAAATCTACTTCAATAAGTTTTGTCTAACTCATGCCAGCATGGAAACACAGACATAAAACCAAAAGACGATAGAAAATAAAAGGAGATGACATTCCATTCAAGATTTAATTATTTATTTATTCCTGTTCATTATTGATTGATTATTATTGATTATTGATTATTATAGCTGTTTTATTACTTTCCTCTGTGTTTACAGCATCCGGCAAATTCCACTCAAATTTCTTGAAGTGCCATTCCAAGCGAAGACTTTTGTCTTACTGGGTGTACAGCCTCTGACTCTCAGTATCAATTCTGATATACAGGCTGTGCAAAGGTATTGTGTTCTTCATTGAGTTTTTTCTATACATTGTCTTAGTATTTGTCTCTTGTGCGTATGAATGCAGATATGCGTGTGAATGTTTATGTCTGTGTATATCATCCAGCAGTGTTGTCTACGCTGGCTCTGTCATGTACATTTCATGCTGGACAGGAGGATCCCAGAAGACCTCCTGCATAAGAAAGTCTGACAACAGCCAGCATTGGTCAACGGAAAAGGACCAGTTCTTCTCCATGACAATGCTCGGCCGCACGTCGTGCAACTGACCCTGCAGAAGTTGAATGAATTGGACTACGAAACTCTGCCTCATTTGCCATACTCACCAGACCTCTCGCTTACCGACTACCACTTTTTCAAGCATCCCGACAACTTCCTTAGTGAGAAATGCTTCAAAGACCAGGACGATGCCAAACACGCCTTCAAAAACTTCATCACCGCCAGAACACAGGATTTTTACGCTACTGGCATAAATAAACTTGTTTCGCATTGGCAAAAGTGTGCTGATTCTGATGGTGTTCATTTCGATTACTGAAGTTTTGTTTGAGCTGAGATCTGTGCATCTGAATTTAAAGGTGAAAAACTGCAAGAACTTTCTTGACAACCTCATATTACTTATTGTACTTTATTATTATTGATAAGTTTTGATAATGAAACAGGAATATATGTTATAAATTTGCAAAATTTACTTATTATCTTTCATTTCTAAAACATAATTGTATATAATAATGATTGAGTTCATTAAAATATCAGTTTAAAAATTTTTTTAAAATTTACACTGTGTACCAATAGTGGTACGTGATGCAGGTTGGGACAGTTACCCATGTACCGTATATGGCGTACAATGTGGTTAAAGTGTTAAAATTCTGTTGTGGATTTCCAATTTTGTTTTTGTGGACTCCTAAGACTCTTATCTGGACGCCAATTGAGGATCACTGTTATAGAGGTTCAACTTTGCACCTGGTGTGATTATTTTTTTAAAAACATTTTTCATAAAAACAAAAAGGTGTTATATACCATCACACACACACATGTACTCAGGTGTGTGTGTGTGTGTGTGTTTATGTATATCTAGTCATACACAAATGAAACAAAACAATGCTTATTTAATCTTCTTTGTTTACCATTTTCATTGTTCTAATTCCAGGCCTTGCAAAGTATGGGATAAATCTGTAACAACATTTATCAGGGATTTATTTAGGGGTAAGTAATTTTCCTCCTTTTTCAATTTATGACATGACTGTTTATCTTCACTTCATCCCACCCTACTCCCTCCTGAATCACCATTGAAATGGTGTAAAATTTTTCTTCGGTTTTCTTCAGATAAATCCACCAGTTAGCACACTGGTCTTTTGCAGTGCTAAATTCCCATCCTAACTCTTTTGTTACCATATTTCTGTTAAAATACATTGTATTTCATTTAATTTGGGAAATATAAAGAATTTATTGAGATAACATCATTGTTATTAAGCTGGTGTTTGGAACATAAATTAGCTCGAAATTTTGACAGCCTTGATTGAAATAATTTTAAAACAGTGTTGGAATAAATTAACCATAAATTTTGATGGAAAATTTATAGGCGCAGGAGTGGCTGTCTGGTAAGTAGCTTGCTTACCAACCTCATGGTTCTGGGTTCAGTCCCACTGCTTGGCACCTTGGGCAAGTGTCTTCTATTATAGCCTCGGGCTGACCAAAGCCTTGTGAGTGGATTTGGTAGACGGAAACTGAAAGAAGCCTGTCGCATATATATATATATATATATATGTATATATATATATATATATATATATATATGCATATATATATACATATATATATATATATATATATATATATATATATATATATATATATATGTGTGTATAAGTTTGTGTGTCTGTGTTTGTCCCCCCAACATCGCTTAACAACTGATGCTGGTGTATTTATGTTCCTGTAACTTAGCGGTTCGGCAAAAGAGACCGATAGAATAAGTACTAGGCTTACAGAGACTAAGTCCTAGGGTCGATTTGCTCGGCTAAAGGCGGTGCTCCAGCATGGCTGCAGTCAAATGACTGAAACAAGTAAAAGGTACCCCTCCCCCAGAATGTCAAGCCTTGTGCTTATAACAGAAAGGGTTGTTGTTGTTGTTATTCCTATGATGTAAGTCGTTTTCATCCTATCCCATTTTATTCTTCAGAGGCCAGCATGATCCAAGCTATTGTGAAGACTGAAAAAGCATCTCGTCTTTTTGGTCACATGTACCTGAAGATACCTGGCAAGGAGTTTCTTGTTTCCTTGAATGATCGTCTTGTACAGGAGAAATATGCGATCTTTGGATCTGGTAAGTAGTAGTAGTAGTAATAATAGTGGTTCAGGTGTTCGGCCCACAATTTTAAGGGTGTGAGTTCGATTTCCAGTGGTGCCTTGTGTCCTTGAGCAAGACACTTTATTTCTTCTTGCTCCAGTCCACTCAGCTGGCAAAACTGAGTTGGGCCTGTAAGTCAATGGGCCAACCTTGTCACATTAGGTGTGCAATGTTGAATCTCTCTAAGGTGACAAGCTGGCAGAAACGTTAGCACGCTTGATGAAATATTTCGTGGTATTTCATCTGTCTTTACGTTCTGAGTTCAAATTCCACCGAGGTCGACTTTGCCTTTCATCCTTTTGGAGTACGGGGGGAGGGGGCCTTGTTCCTAGAGTTGAAAAGAAAAGAAAATGTTGAATCTCTCTGAGAACTATGTCATGGGTATGCGTGTCTGGGGGGTACTCAGTCACATGCATGTTAATTTCACGAGCAGGCTGTTCTGTTGATCAGATTAACTGGAACCATTGTTGTCATAACTGACAGAGTGTCAGTTTTTTTGTGAAGGCATGTGGCACACTGGTTAGAGCATTCGGCTCACAATTTCAAGATAGTGAGTTCAAATTCTGGCTGTGCATTGTGTCCTTGAGCAAGGCACTTTATTCAATGTTTCCATCTACTCAGCTAGCAAAAATGAGTCGTACCTATAATTCAAAGGGCCAGCCTTGTCATATTTGATGTGCCATGCTGAATCTGTTTGAGAAGTACGTTAAGGGTTAACGTGTCTGTGGAGTGCTCAGCCACTTGCATGTCAATCTCACGAGCAGGCTGTTCCATTGACCAGATCACTGGAACACTCGTAGTGACTGGCAGAGTGCCTGTTTTTCTTCTTTTTTTTTCTCTCCACATCCAATATATCTAAGCAGCCTACCCTACCCCACCCAACTCCTAGAAGAAAAATTAAATGACTTTGATGAACTGAGTGAAAAATTGCTGGGGTGTCCACTTTTGAGAGTTTTCAAAAACAGAACAAAAATACGAGCAGTGGTTTGGTTGAATTGATAGAGCGTCAAACAAAATGCTTTGTGGTACTCTGTGGCTCTCTGCAGTTTTGAGCTAAAATCTCATCAAAGTTATCTTTACATTTTGTCCCTTCAAGGTTGAGAAAATAATGAAGTGGTCAAGTACCGGAGCCAATATAATCAACTTCCCTCCTTCAGGTTTTTTTGGGGTTGTTCCTCTTTCATCATCATCATTTAAGATCCGCCTTCCATACTGGCACGAGTTGGATGGTTTGACAGAAGCGGACCAGGTAGAAGACGACACCAGGCTGCTGTGCCTGTTTTGGCAAGGTTTTTATGGCTGGATACCCTTCCTAATGCCAACCACCCAGGAGAGTGGGTTGAGTGCTTTTTACATGGTACCAGCACAGGCAAGGTCAGTTTTGGCATGGTTTTTACAACTGGATGCCCTTCCAAATACCAACAACTTTTCAGTGTGGACTGGATGCTTTTTATGTGGCACCAGCGCCGACAGGGTCACCAAATAACTTTCAAGACAAGGAATTTTGAGAGGAGAGGATCTTGTGTCAGATAATGAAAGGTTGGAGAGTGACAGAGAGGCAGAGACAAGTGTCTTGCTACAGAGGAGGGGGCATTGGGGGAGGAGAAATAACAACAACAACAATAACAGTTTCAACTGTTGGCAGCTCATGAGGGGTGCAGACAGTTGAATACATTGATCCCTGTACTTGATTGGTATTTATTTTATTGACCCCTAAAGGATGAAATACAAAGTTGACCCCTGGAATTTTAACTCAGAACTTAACATGTACAACATGGTAACAATTTTGGAGCTTGTCACCTTAACAGTAGCTATAATATATTATTATTAAAGGTGACAAGCTGACAGAATTGTTAGCACACTGGCAAAATGCTTCGTGGTATTTCGCCTGTCTTTACATTCTGGGTTTAAATTTCACCAACTTTGCTTTTATCCTTTCAGGGTTGATAAAATAAAGTAACATTTAAGTACTGAGCTTGATGTAATTGACTGTCCCCAACTCGGTCCCAAATTTTGGTCCTTCAACTTTTATTAGAAACACGTAAAAGCACCCACTACACTCTCGGAGTGGTTGGCGTTAGGAAGGGCATCCAGCTGTAGAAACTCTGCCAGATCAGATTGGAGCCTGGTGCAGCCTTCTGGCTTGCCAGTCCTCAGTCAAATCGTCCAACCCATCCTAGCATGGAAAGCGGACGTTAAACGATGATGATGATGAATTGTTGCTGCTGCTATTGTTTGTGATGTTAGCAGTTATTTTCCCTTGAATCTTCCATTTAGACTGTCTAATTTCCCTCAATTGTTTACTTCTGCAGGTCACATCTCGAATTTATCTGAAGAAGAGCCAGAACAGAATTGTGTGTCTTCTTCTGAAGATATGAACAGCAGCAAAGTACGTGATAGTCTCTCTCCAATACCTTTGAAGAATTGTCGCAGTAAAGAATCTACCAAATATTATGGCTCATTTCTGCCCGATTCTTTATCTCCTGAGGAAGTCATTGAAAGAAAGAAGCCCGAAAGATTACCGAAAGGTGTGTGTAACTCCCATCGATCATCATCCAGGATGAGACGAGTCTCTACGTGTTCTGATAGTGACTCATCACCTTCCATTTGCACCAGAAGGGGTTACATGCAATATTTGGAGAAAGTTAAAAGCCAGCGCCAGAAGCACAAGTCTCTGGAATCGATATTACAAAGAGGAGATGGAGAGGGCGACAAAGAGAATACTGATGGCAGTTCAAGTCCACCCTTGGCTGAAAGTGCTCCTCAACTTCCACAGCTTGAAGACATCCCAAAAGAGTCTCCAGGCATTTTGAGAAGTACTAAGAAGCCTCATAGAAAGAGTCATCTTGGTAGTAGAGAAAATATCGATATGGCAACGCCTGTTACTTTGGCAGGAAGAGGACGGGGGCAAGGAAAAGGAAGAGGAAAACTACTTAACTGGGGCCTGACTGCCTGTAATAACAACAAAGATTCTCATTCAGAAGTATCTTGCTTGAGAAAATCGAAAATGGTTACACCAGTCACTCATCAAGACGTTTCAAATCAGAAGGTCAATCAGCAGTTACATAACACCAGTGGTCAGTCATCATCAGACCGTAGCAGAATTGGGAAAGCTAATAAGTCCTTATCGTCAAAGAAGTGGAACAGTTCTGCAAGGAATTCCCAGAGATCTTGTTCCAGTGATTACAATAATGGGGATAGTTTGGATGATGAAGAAATAATTAGGGGACAGTCTGTGATTGGAGATGTATTGCCATCAGGTAGCAGGATTCAGAGGATTAATAAGATTTTAGGCAACCATAATAAAATCTCATCAAATGATCATCAATTAAGGTCCATTCCGACTTTGGAGGAAATTTCTTCGGAAGGGTCGCTTTCTACAGAGGAAATCTACCAACCGCCACTCAATGACAGTGGCAAGCATGCTCCAAAGAATTCTTCAAATTTCTCTCTCTACCGTAGCTCTGAAGTATTTTCCAGCTCAGAGAGTTACCCTGCTTCCCGGAATAAAAACAGTGACAATGAAAGTAATAATGACAGCAGAAACAACAACAGACATGGACGTTTTTACAGGCATTGTGATCAGGAAGATGATAATAATGAATTAGATCTGATCCTCAGTCACTTAAGATCAGTAAGAAAGACATCCAATGCTTCCTCATGGCATAGTCCAGCTGAGACTGAAACTACAGGTTGTAGTGCAAAGACTACAATAGAAAACACAAGTCCACAATCATTAGCATCATCATCATCATCAGCATCATCATTGTTATCATCTAACTGTAAAATTCAGTTCAATCACTCAACTTCATCACCACAATCAAAATGGATCTTACCAGTGAGAAGCAGTGACTCCAAATGCTCAGAATCTGAACTTGATAAACACCAAAGAAATTCAGAGGTGCCAGAAGAAATATCTAAGCTTAGCATTGGCAAACGTCTCCATAGCAGATCTTCTAACCAAAGTGATGTTTTCCTCAAGAAGTAATTTCCCTTTTCATTTACATATCTAAATTTCCATAATGAGTAACTCCAGTGTAATGTTAGAATTTCCAGACTTTCGACCTTGTCTTTCAGAATTCTCTGTTCCACACATGTGAGTGGCCATATGTCTGTGGCAAAAGTCAAAATACATTTAGGGGTCATTGGTCTTCCCTACCTAGTTTTAAGTACCCTAAGGTGGTACTGTTTAGTTTTTTGAACAGTTATAACTGCACTGAAAATTTTGAGTTTTTTAAAAATTTTCATTAGATCACACACACACACACACACACACACTCTGAAACAAAAACTGATAAATACCTAGATATCTGGTTCTTCAGAAATGTTATTTTGTTTTAAAATATGATGTTTGTCATAAGTTGTTATACAATAACTATTGAACTGATTATTGGAATCAATAACCAATTAATTTTGCTTTAGAACAATAACATATTTTAATTTCAGAAGCATGAGTCGGATACATTAGAATAATGCAGAAACGTGTGGTTTACTTTACCCTGTCCTGTATATCATATGTGGTACACAAGACATATTTTCTTGTTGTTCATAGAGATTTCCATTTTAATTTCAACCACCAGAGTAACTTGGACCTTATGAAAGGAAATCTTTATATTACTCAGTGTATGAAAACAAGGTCTTTTGAAAACGAGCATGGATGTTTAGGACAAATTTATGAAAATGATTTAGATGGGTTAAGGGTTAAGAAAATCTATCTACTTTAGTACTTGATTCCATTTCAATGATAATGAGGGTTTCAAAAATGATCCACCATCCTATAGAAGGATTGATAAACTGTCTTGGTCCAAACAATGTTGATGAGTACATGTTCAATTAACAATGCGCCCCCCATGTCAGACAATATTATATACCATAATTGAGCATCAGTCAAACATCACTGCTCATTTCGAAAGGTTTAAATTTATGCAAATTTAGCTTCAATTTCATACAAGCATGAAATAAAGACAGATTCAATCTCAGTTTAATTCTATGAAGAAATGATCAGGCAAACACCACTGCATTTTTTTTTTTTTTGAAAGATTTAAATTTACATAATTTTCATCCTTTGGTTCATACAAAGACTAAATGAATGAGTTAACCCTTTCGTTACCTCATTTCTGTTGAAGTACACGGACTTTGTTTCAGTTAATTTTGAAAAGTGTGAAGAATTTATTGAAATAATTTCGTTGTTATTAAGCTGGTGTTTGGAACATTAATTAAGATGAAGTTTTCATGGAGGAAGTTTTTAATTTAGATTGCTTTAAAACAAGTAGTGTGTATCGTTTGAATTGAGGGAGATTTTGGTTGAATTTGTTATGAAAATAATTAAGTTGGTATTTGGAACATAACATGAAGTTTTGTTGGAAGCTATTAATCTAAATCACTTTAACCATTTTTGTTACCATATTCCTGCTGAAATGCACTGCGTTTATTTCAATTAATATTGATAATGAAGCATTTAGTAAAATAACCTTATTATTAAGCTAATGTTTGGAACAAATTAATATGACGTTTTGTTGGAAGTGTTTAACTTAAAGTAATTGCTCAAAAACATAGAACTAGAGATGATCTTTGATAGGTTGGCATAAAAAATGGCTAACCTGGTGTTTGGAATATAAACTAACATGCAATTTTGGTGATAGACTTTAAATCAGGAAGTTTGCATCATAGAACCAGAGATGGTATCAAAAAAGGTTAACTGATTACCAGGTGGTATTATGGGGAACATATTGTGAATTACCTCCAAAATCTCCTGAATCAACTGTTCCTGATTTCTTCATGTAAAGATATCATAAAAATAGAATCTACCAACATGGGTTCACCATCATCCAGGAATTGTGGGCTACAATCATAGGCTGATTTCCTAACTTGAAAGTTGACATATGTCTCAAGACCTTCCAATTGATTACTTGAAAGTTACCTGTTTGACAATCAAAGTAGCATATTTTCATTTAATGATTTTTTTTTTAAATAAAGTATTTCTAGTAGCTGTGTAATAGTTGTCTTCTGCTTTAGGTTTTGTTAGCACTTGTTATTGTATAACAACTTATGGCAACATATCTATTAGTATAGGCATGTATGTGGATGCATGGCCAAGTGGTTAGAGTGTTGCACTCATGATCGCAAAAACATGGTTTCAGTTCCTAGACCTGGTAGTGCTTTTGTGTTCTTGAGCAAAACACTTCATCTCACATTGCTCTGTAATAATTTTGACACCTGAACACCTGACCTGTGGTACACCTATGTGCACCTGTTCAGACAACGTCAATTTGATGGAGGGAGTCAGCTAATGTCCAGCACATACATTTGGTCACTATACCCAAATCATTTGTACAGGTCATTTAGCAAAAGTTGAACACTCATGTGCGTTCCTTTGAAGGGAAAAGTCCATCATATATATATTTATACACTATATATATATATATATATATATATATATATATACACACACACACACACGTACTATAATCCTTTTGAGATCTCAGAAAATTTTTTCTGAATCTTCTGATTCTTTTAATGTGCTGGTTTCCTGGTATTAAATTGATATTAATTAATATCAAATTTTTTACCCTATTATGTTAATTATACATGCGTATATATAAATGATGTAAGTGCTTATATATATTTATATATATGTATATATATACACACACACACACACACACAGACACTATGAGCAAAATAAACTTAATTCCATTTAGTCAACTTTTACTAGTGCTGAATACTAAGCATTAACCATTTCTGTCCTGCAAGATGTCATTGAACTCTTCTGCAACTGTTTGGTTTAGGAAGTGTTTAGTGAACAAAATAATTGACCAACTTTCTTAGATGAGGAAAGCAACTTCCCCAAACTGTCTAAAGAATACTTTGGTTTAAAAGAGTCTTGTTTCTCAAGTCTTGGAATTTGTTAAGAATTGAAACTTTTGTGACGTGTAGGTGGACATTGTGATTAACCCTTTAGTATTTAAATCAGTATTATCCAGCCCAAATATTCTTGGGGAGGGGTCAAACTGGCCAGATCTGACCTCTCACACCTACCTTACAATGTCGTTCTAAAAGTAAACGGTTACATCATCAAAATAACAAAGCTATGAGATTATACAGGATAAATCCAAAAGAATGTGAATAAATAAGGATTACATTTGACAGAGTAATCTAAATGCTCAAAGCTTAAAATAGCCTTGTTTCTCAATTCTTGGCAATTTTCAAGAACCATCTTTGTGATTAAGAGGCGTGTAACCCCTTTCGTCTGTTGATTCCTGGTGGTACTTTCTTTGCCAGAGCTGTTTTTCTTAGATGCACAAACCCTTCAGCTTTTAAACTGGTCATATCCAGCTCAAATGTTCAAATTGGTCAGATCTGGTTTCTCACATTTCTCCTACAGTCTCATTTCAAATATAAACAAATCTGATCATTAAAATCTCAAAGCTATGAGATAATGAGCGATTAACTTATTGCCTGTCCTGTGTTTTACGTGTGATATATTGGACATATTTCCCTGGCTCCGTGCATCACATATAATCCACATTCCCAATTTTTCCAACCACCAGAGTAACTTTGGACTAAGGAAAGTTCTGTATTACTCAACATATGAAAGGGTTTACTAAAGGGCTGAACACAAGCATGAACATTTAGGGCAAGCTTCTGAAAAGGCTTTGGACATAAAGGTTTATTAAAAAGGTGAATAAATAAACAGTATCTTTTGAGAAACTAATCTGAATGCTAAAGGGTTAAAACATTGTGTCTATACTTATGTGTCTGCATGTGTACATTTACTTGTATCTGTGAGTCACCATGTCTGAGCAGAGGTCCAAAGATGCAAGAACACACTTTTGAAGATGATACATTTGTGGTTAATCTCAGAAAAACCAAACGGATTGCAAAATAAGCAATGACAAGTATTGAACACAGAAACATCAAAAGACAAGGTCTAAGAGTCTGGAAAATTACAACATTCCTCTATTATTTATTAATTTTATTGTATTTTTTTTTTCAATTATTTTTTGTTGTTTTGCTTTTATTTTTGCTTTTCAGTTATTTATTTATTACCAGTTTTCATGTATAAATTTTCTTAGTCTTTGTGTCAGTCATTGGACTGTGGCCATGCGAGGGCACTGCCATGAAAGGTTTTGTCAAACAAACTGACCCTTGTACTTATTTCAAGCCCGTTACTTATCCTATTGTTCTCCTGCCTAGCCACTACATTATGGGGGTGTAAACAAACCAACACCAGTTGTCAAGTGGTAGTGGGGGGACCTGCTGCCAGAAACGTTTACATGCTGGGCGAAATGCTTAGTGGTATTTCGTCTGTCTTTATATTTTGTGTTCAAATTCTGCTGAGGTCGACTGGCCCCCTCCCTCAAAATTTCGGGCCTTGTGCTTATAGTAGAAAAGATTATTTACTGTCTATTGTCCCTGCTGGCGTGTGTTGGATGGATTAACCAACACTGTAGAGCTACACCAGACTCCAGTCTGATTTGGCATGGTTCCTACAGCTGGATGCCCTTCCTAACACCACCTTGTGTGCTGGGTAAAGAGGTTGGTGTTAGGAATGCATCCAGCTATAGAAACTGTTGAATAGGACTGGAATACACACAATGGGCTTCTACAGTCTCTGTCTACCAAATTCAGCCCAGGGTTATAATAGAAGATACTTGACCAAGGTGGCATGCAGTAGGCCTGAACCTGAAGCCATGTAGTTGTAGAGTGAGCTTCTTAAGCATACAGCCATGCCTGTGCCTAATTATATATATATATATGTGTGTGTGTGTGTGTGTATTTATATATATATATCCATGAAAATCCAGTCACATATAGAAAAATTAATAAGTAAATGCACAATAAATAAGTATAATATAATACAAAGTAAAAATCATAAGATAATAATAATAATAATCCGCTCTGTAAAGTGGTTGGTGTTAGGAAGGACATGGAACCCGGACAGCTCTTCAGCTGCCCCGTATGGACAATGGACATTAAATGATGATGATGATGATCTGGCCATAGAAATCATGCCAGAGCAGACATTGAAGTACGATGCATGAAAGATGGATATTAAATGATAAAGCTGATAAATACTGGACTTCCCCCACCATCTCCCTTTCTCTGTCTCTCTTTTGCTGGACGCAATTGGCTCTGGTCATTTCAGGTGAGGGATGAGCTCAACTATGTCAAAAATATCCAAGGTTGCCTTTTTCGCTTAACCAAAGATAAAGCAAGATTTATCTTGCCTAGTTTTAACTAGGCAAGTTTATATTAGAAATAAAAAAGAAAATTTTTAATTATTTTACTTCTTTTAAAAATAAATATAAATAGTTGGTTTTATATTTTTACTTCTTATATTTTCTTTTGGTGAAAATAAAAAGGTTTTGAATTTGTTAAAAAATAAAAAAAAGTGGGGGTGGGGGATTTACATGGTAATTTGTTTCAAGTCATTGGATTATTGGCGGAACTTCCAAGTAATTTGACCTACACTGCCAAGTATGTGTCAGTTTTGGTGCAGCAGCACACTCTGAATATAATGTCTATCCCTATAGTCTTAACTCAGGTGTGTTGCTGAATTTTGAAAAGAATATAAATTTACCATCATCATCATCATCATCGCTTAACACCTGTCTTTCATGCTGTCATGGATGGGACGGTTTGGCAGGGTTTTTACAGCTGGATGCCCTTCCTAACACCAACCACCTAGCAGAGTGGACTCAGTGCTTTTTATGCAGCACAAGCACAGGCGAGGTCAGTTTTGGCAAGGTTTTTACAGCTGGATGCCCTTCCAAATGCCAACCGCTTTACAGTGTGGACTGGGTGCTTTTTGCAGAACACTGTGCTAGAGTGTTGTGCTGCATCTAATTCATTTGACTGATTATGTAACATTGGCTGTATTTGATCAGCATTGATTTGGTCCCATATTATGGCCCCAGTTCTGCATGAATAGACTGGACAGTTGGGAAAATGCAACATATCTCTGGCTGCTATATTATAACTGCCACCACCATTATTCACCTCCACTGCCATTATTTTAATGTCCACTTTACCATGCTTGCAAGAATCAGATAAAATTCATAGAAGTGGTGGCTTCTTTTATGGATTGATACTTTTCTTGTCACCAACGCTCACCAGGTTCTAAATAAGGTAATATTTCCCTATGACCAGACATGTTTGCACGGCAGATTGGAAAGAACACCTCTTGTATGACAATGACCATCATTTACAACGATATTGCAATATCAAGGCAAGTAGATAGTAACATATATGAACAAGCACATACATAATGCATATACACATTACAAAAGGCTTTTGGTTTTCCTCTAACAAATTTATTGAGAAGGCTTTGGTTGACTTCAGTTGAATTTGAACATAGAACATGAAGAACTAGAACAAATACCACCCTCCTCCTCCTCATCATTTAACCTCCATTTTCCATGCTGGCATGGGGTTGAACATTTTGACAGAATCAAATGGTCCAGAGATCTGACTCAGACATCAATGTCTACTCTGGCATGGTTTCTATGGCCAGATGTCCTTCCTTCCTTCCAAATGCCAACCACTTCACACAGTGCACTGGGTTCATTTTATAACAGTATATCATCATCATTTAACATCTGTGTTCCATTATTTACATTTGACGGATATTTGTCCTCATCTTGTTTGTTGTTAACACAACGTTTCAGCTGATATACCTTCCAGCCTTCATCAGGTGTCTTGGAGAAATTTCGAACCTGGGTTCTCATTCCTTAGGTATTTTTTGATGTTATTATTATTCAGGTCACTGCCTGGAATTGAACTTGGAATCTTGGGGTTACTAACCCCAAGATTCCAAGTTCGATTCCAGGCAGTTAGCTGAATAATAATAACAACATCGAAAAATACCTTAGGAATGAGAACCCATGTTGGAAATTTCCCCAAGACACTTGATGAGGACAAATATCCGTCAAATGTAAATAATGTACATAATTCCTCATCTCTTAAATATAGAACTGTGTCTGTGTTCCAGGCTGGTATAGGTTGAACAGTTTGATGGGATTTAATGAACCAAAAAACTGCATCATGCTCCAATATCTGCTTTGGCACAGCTTCTACAACTGGTTGTTTTTCCTAATGCCAACCACTTCATAGAGTGTACTGGGTGCCTTTTATGTGGTACCAGCACCTGTGAGGTCACCGATTAACTTGTGAGACCAGATCCGTTGACTGAGTTGCACTGCTGTATTAAGGGAGGTGGCTTAATGCCAGGTAATGAAAAGTTTAAGTGTAGTGGCACCTAGAACAGGTGTATTGCTGTAGAGTAGATAACTGATTGCTCCAGCTGGGAAAAGATGTCTTGGGGTATCCACTCAGGTTACAAGAAAGTGAATATACGAGGGGGTGCTGCAAAGCTCCAGGCTTTAAGAGTATCACGAAAGGACTGGTTAGGGGCTTGACCTTCTGTGTTCTTTTACAGGGTCTAGAAAATCTGAAGGATCGCCACGATAAATGTGTGAATCGGAGAGGGGAATATGTCGAATAAAATCATAATGAAACAAAATGTGTGTGTGTGTATGTAATTGTTTACGACTCCGACTCCAGCTACCCCTTAATTGTTTCCGACCCCGACTCCAGCTCCAGCTACCCCTTAATTGTTTCCGACTCTGACTCCAGCTACCCCTTAATTGTTTCCGACTCTGACTCCAGCTCCCTCTTAATTGTTTCTGACTCCACAGTCCTGATTTTAAAACTATTGCAGAAGACAATTACATAGCCAAGTTGCTATGTTATGGGTTTAAACTGAAATCCGGTGACTATAAAAGTGAAAGTTTAAACAACAGCCATACATGTATTCTTTTGTTCTTTTACTTGTATCAGTTATTTATCTGCGGCCATGCTGGAGCACCATTGTAAAAAGTTTTAGTCAAGGAAATTGACATCAGGACTTATTCTTTTGTAAGCCTAGTACTTATCCTATCAGTCTCTTTTGCTGAATCGCTAAGTTACGGGGACAGAAACATGCCAACATTGTTTGTCAAGTGATGTTGAGGGTGGGGGCAAACACAGACACAAAGACATACACAAAAGTATACACACACATACAATGGGCTTCTTTCAGTTTCCGGCTCCCAAATCGACTCAGAAGGCTTTGGCTAGCCCAAGATACCACACAGTGGGACTGAACCCAGAACCATGTGTTTGGGAAGCAAGCTTCTTACGACAGCATTTTTTGTTTTTCATGTGACATTTATTTTCAACCCGTTTATGTAGGAAGTTAGAATGTTCGTCCCAGTATTCTAACAGCATTATTAAGTGCAGGAATGGCTGTGTGGTTAAAAAGCTCACTTGGCAACCACATAATTTTGGGTTCAGTCCCACTGTGTGATACCTTGGGTGTGTGTCTTCTGCTATAGTTTCAGGCCAACCAATGCCTTGCGAGTGAATTTGTTAAAGGGAAGCTGTGTGGAAGTCTAGCATATAATATCTGAGTGTGTGTGTGTATATGAGGGAGTGCTGTAAAGTTCCTGGCTTTTAGGGTATTGTAAAAAGCCTGGTTGGAGGCCAAACCTTCTGAATTGTTTTTACGGAGCTGAAGAAAATAATAATTAACTGATTCTCCTGTATTTTCTTTTACCCAAAACCAGGAACTTTTTAGCACTCCCTTGTATATATATATATATTTATATATAATCATTGGTTAATGTCTGCCTTCTATGCTGGCATGGGTTGGACAGTTTGACTGGAGCTGGCTGGGCAGGAGCCTCCTGTGTTTTTATGACTGAATGCCCTTCCTAACACTAACCACCCAGTAGAGTGGACTTCGTGCTTTTCACGTGACACAAGCACAGGCGAGGTTAGTTTTGACCAGGTTTTTACAGCTGGATGCCCTTCCAAATGCCAACCACTTTACGACCTAGATTATGCTTTTTACTTGGCATCAGCACTGGCAGGGTCACCAAATAACTTGCAAGAGAAAGATTCTTTAAGAGGGGAGGGGACATTATATATATATATATATATATATATATATTTAATTCTTTTATTTTATTTAATAATTCCATCTGTTCTTGTTAACCATTTCAGATCACTCAGCAAAACAGCTGATGTCCAAGAACAAGTCATGAACTCATTCCAGGCCAAGGAGTAAGTTGCTGATTCTATTTTTATTTGTTCTTTACTCTTACTCTTATCCCAATTCAAAGTCTGGGTCTTCCCTAATGCCTACTTACCCCTTCTTGAAGAACTGTAAGAGTTAGAGTAGAATTTTAGAGTTTTTTTTAGAGTGGGAAGCAGTTTGATTCGTCTTTATTAGTCGAAAGACACTTAGGCAGTTGCTTCCACGAATACCAAAATAAAATTTGAGATTTATGGAGGGTCAAAGTTGGGAATAAAAACAGGACAGTGGAGATATATAAGGAAGTCATACAAAAATAAACATGGAAGGTTGTTAGACCAGAATGAGGGTAAAATAGTGAATGCCAGAATATATATATATATATTATGGGCATGTACTTGCATAGCAAACGACCTGATCTGAGATCATGTGCTGGAATGAAAACAATTGCAGCGTGGAAGGTGTTTATAAGCCATTTAAGAAACACACGAAAACCGTTAAATTCACTTCAAAATTTAAATTTAATTTGCCAAAATATTTCTGGAATTTTGTCAGTGAACAGGTCATGGTCTCAAAGCGCCGAATATATTTTGGCAAATTAAATTCAAATGTTGAAGTGAATCTAACGGTTTTTGTGTGTTTTTTAAATGGCTTACAAACACATTCCACACCGCAATTGTTATATATATATATATATATATAATATTAGGGATAAAAATCCAAAATTACAGGTAAAAACTCAATTAAAATCAATTTAGAAAAATTGAAATTAAATTAAGTTTCACAGTATATATATATATAAAAGAAGGACTTAAATCCTGCAAAGGGATTTTAAGCATATATCTACATACACACACACACACACACACAACCATATATACAGAGAGAACACTGTATGATTTCTATCAACTTAATAAATTACCAAGTCTGCCATTATAAGCATTTTATTTTATAAGTATGTCATCATCTCCACTTCCAGTTTTCTGCGGAAATTCGGAATTTCAGAAAAAGGATCAGCTCCTGACACCCAGGAATTTCAAGTAAGTTCCGTTTAACATTTTTTCTCAACGCGTTTGAGAATAAAAATAAATATATTTCTGTATCTTTCAATACATCTCGACGCTTCTCAAAAAACAATCTTTGTTTGTTTACTTTCATTGTAAGTTGAATTTAACGTCAGCATCTTATGAAGCTAAATTTATAAGTTCTAAAATTGCAGAAGAATTCAATACTGGGCAGTTTAGCTTAATGGTAAAATACTTGACGCGTAATCACAGGGATGTGAGTTCGAGTCTCATGGCTGGCCGGTAATGTATTTTTCTGCAATGTATGGATAATTTATCCTGATCACGCTATTTATTAGCATTATCACTCGTTTGAGAATAAAAAAAATTTATTTCTGTATCTTTCAATACATCTCAACGCTTCTAAAAAACAAATTTTGTTTACTTTCATTGTAAGTTGAATTTTTTCTTTTGTATTTTTGAAAAAGGAAGTTTGTTTTTCTTTTTTTTTTTTTTTGTTATATCATGACTCACATTGGTATATTTGTAAGCCTTTATCTGTATCTTCACATCTCTTTGTACATGCACACACACACACACACACACACACACACACACACACACACACACACACACATGTGCACACACATATGTAAATACATATATCATTGTCATCAACATCTAATATCCATTTTCCATGCTGGCATGGGTTGAAGAGGATTATATGTGTCGGTGGCACGTAAAAGCACCCACTACACTCTCGGAGCGGTTGGCGTTAGGAAGGGCATCCAGCTGTAGAAACTCTGCCAGATCAGACTGGAGCCTGGTTTTAGCCATCTGGTTCACCAGTCCTCAGTCAAATCGTCCAACCCATGCTAGCATGGAAAGCAGACGTTAAACGATGATGATGATGATGATGTTGATGATGATAATGATATATATATATATATATATATATATCAACATCATCATCATCATCATCATTAAACATCTGTCTTCCATGCATGCATCAGTAGGACTGTTGACCGGAGCTGACCAGGTAGAAGACTATCCCAGGCTACTGTGCCTGTTTTGGCAGGGTTTTTGTGGCTGGATGCCCTCCCTAATGCCAGCCTCTCTGCAGAGTGGAAACTTGCAGGGTGTGGGTAAGTTAGTCTTATTGACCCCAGTACTTGACTGGTACTTAATTTATCAACCCTGAAAGGATGAAAGACAAAGTCCACCTCAGCAGAATTTAATAATAATAATAGTGGTAATAATGGTTTCAAATTTTGACTCAAGACCAACAATCTCGAAGGGAACGAGAATTCAATTCCATCAACTAGTATTTCACTGGTTCTTGTTATTTTTATCATTTTTCTTTTTACAGGATCCTCTCACAACTGAGTTGATTTTGATGAATGATTCAGTCCTGTTTGTGTCTGAGAAGATTCCTCCACCAATTTACAATCTCCAAGATTTTGATGTACCTGATGCCATCTCCCAGGTAATTTTAATGCCTGCTTACTTGGCATTTCTTTGTTTACTGCCTTATAGAATATTCAGATGGTCAAGGGAATAGAATATTGGACAATCAGCATAGAGGTCATTCACACACATACTGATAGAGGTCAGGTCAGGTGTAGGACCATGCATTGTTGCAGCATGTCACTGCATCTATCATTTGTCAAGATCTGCTTGGGTTGCCCTAGTCAACCCTCAAAGCACTGCCCCAGTCACTTACCATCTTAGTGAAATATTTCCTTATCCACTGTGAACATGAGGGATGTGGCCAACCAACACGATCCATTACCCCTGTCAGATCCTCAGAGAAGAGAACATGATATACAGGATCCAACCCAGAAAATCGAACAACATGACCAAACAGTCTGAGTTGACAATCCTGAGTCATAGAAGTGACAGGATGCATCCTGGTTCCTGAGAATAGTTCTTCTGCGAAATGTCTTGATATTGGAGGAGTTCAGGCAGCCCCCAAAGGTTTCAGACAGTGTCCAAGTCTCGAAACTATAAAACAAAACAGTGAGGATCAGACACCTGACGATACAGTGAGGACCAGACAACTTTGTCCTCTTGTTCAGGTATCGGCAGCACCAAACACCCTTGTCCAGTTAGACTCCCCCATACACACACACATACACATAAGTGACTGGTTTCTGTAGAATTTCTCATATTCTTTGAGTTTATCCTGAAATAAAATCAGATTCAGTAGGTCTTTGATCCAAAGATATCCTGTCATGGCCATCCTGTATTGTATTCAAACATTGTGTATCTTGGACTGTATTCTTCTTCATTGTGTCTTTACAAGAATGTTAAGTGTGATTTGGCTACTATTTCTAACAGTTTATAGGTGTGTGTAGGAAAGGAATTCATAATCTGGGTCATAGTTTCCCCTGGTGAGGGGGTAGTGGTGTTGTTGGTACACAAACACAAAGGGCTGGCGAATGTTGAGGGGACATTGTAGAGTGTGGATCTGTGCATGTTTCAAAGGTCTTGGATTTTTTTGTAGAAATAAAATAAAATATAATTAATCTTTTAGTGTTAGAATTTAAACTGGTCGTATCTAATCCAAATATTCTACCTGTTCAGAATTTCCTGATCCAGCCTCTCACACCCACCCTACAATGTCATTCTAAAATAAACAATCACATTTTCCAAATCTTGAAGCTGCAAAATAATGCAAGATTAATTTAAAACAATGTGAATAAATAAGCATCACATTTGACAAAGTAATCTGAATGCTAAAGGATTAACCCCATTGGCATTTAATCTGGCCATGTCTCGCCCAAATATTCTGCCTGTTTTATGCCCAAACCAGCCAGATACAGCCTTTCTCACCTGCTCTACAATATCATTTTTAGGATAAAATGTCACATCATTGATATCTTGCAAAATGATGTGAGGAAATAAGGATCACATGTGACTGTGTAATTTGAATGTCAAAGGGTTAAAACAGGTACAAAACTTAATTTTGACGTACCTGATGCCATCTCCCAGGTAAGTTTAATGCCTGCTTTTTTTGAAAAAGAAATTTTTCCCAAGCTTTCATGGCTTTAACTTTGTGCCTTCTTTCTACATTTCCAGTTTCTGAAAGACTTTCCCAGTCTGCAGCCAAGAACCATTCAAGCTTATTGTTGGCGCCCAGCCATACGTGGCAAGGATATCATTGGCATCTCTCCACAGAACTCTGGCAAGACCTGGGCTTACCTCGTTCCAATTCTCTCCAACCTCTGCCAGTATACAATGTATGCAGACATTCAGTATAGCAATGGGGTTAGTATTAACTCTTTTACTTCTTTCATTGGAGTACTACCGATTTTCCAGTGGTTTTTGTTTGTTTCATTTTGAATTCATCATCATCATCATCATCATCATCATCATTAAGGTGGCAAGCTGGCAGAATCATATGCTGGGTGAAATGCTTAGTGGCATTTCGTCTGTCTTCAAATTCTGCCAAGGTCAACTTTGCCAATCATCCTTTTGGGGTCAAATAAATGTTCCATTGTTTGTCCTCCACTTCTGCTTGATAACCTGTGTTGGTGTGCTTATTTCCTCATAACTTACTGACCTATAGAATAAGTACCGGACTTGAAAAAAATAAGTCCTGGGGTTGATTTGTTTGATTAAAACCCTTCAAGGTGGTGCCCCAGCATGGCCGCAGTCAAATGATGAAAATAAGTAAAAGATAATATACATATATATATATATATATATATGTATATGTCTTTTGATATGTATTTGTGTCCCACCTCTTGACAACTGTTGTTGGTTTGTTCACATCCTTGTAACTTACTGGTATGGCAAAAAGACCAATAGCATAAGTAGCAGGCTTAAAAAAACCCTTTAAAATGGTGCACCAGCATGGCTGCAGTCTAATGATTGGAACAAGTAAAAGACGAAATATATATGTGTGTCCGTGTGTGTGTGTGTCCATGTGTGTTTGTGTGTATCCTTGATTAGACATCACGTGATGTTTGTAAAACAGCTTCACCATCATACAAGTGTGGTTTTCCATTTCCAGTTTTTTTTATTGAAAACATGTCCAGCCACAAGCAAATATTACCTTATCTGGAAACAGGTGAGGGTTGACTACAGGAAGGGCATTCTGCCGTAGAAAATCTGCCTGAACAGATTACACCTGACCCATGCAAGCATGAGAAAGTCAACGCTAGATAATAATGAGGATATCATTGTTCTTTTGTTTTTTTTTTATATTGTTATTTTATTCTTTTGCGAGTGTTAGTTTTGCCTGGTGGAAGTGGCCGCTTAAAAACAACAGAAAGAAAAAGAAATAGTAAGAGTTCTAACTAATGGTTGGCGTCGATTTTATTCTATGAATGTCCTTCTGTTCTCATTCTATAGCCCTTAGCCATAATCTTGGTCTCATCTTGGATCAAAGCTGAAGAAGTCTACGAGCAGTGCCGTCGGTTGGCATCGGCGCACAAAGACATCGTCGTAGAGGTCATCTACGGTGGGGGTGCGGAACACAATAAATCGGTAAGCTCGTTTTTTTTTCCTCATTTTCTTTTTTTTTTTTTTGTGAAAGATATGAGCTTTGATTGTTGACATACTTGATATCCATTAAATATAATGTGTGTGTGTGTGTGTGTGTGTAAGGTCTTGAGAGGATAGAAAAATGGTTTATTTCCAATGCAGCACTTTTGGATTCCTACACTGTTGGATTCTAGTTGTTGGTAAGATTGAAATTCTTTAGGTGTAGAAAATCCAGGTGTCACAATAGTGACACCTGTTATGTGGGTTTATACATAGGTATACACACACACACACACATGCACACATAATTTAAAGTGTATTCTGTTAGGAACATATTAGAATACAAAAGAGCTCGTTCACTACCAAATAGCTGGTAGTTTTCCAACTCTAGGCTTAGGCATTCATTGTGTGTGCAAGATAAAAGTTGGAGGTGTTAGCACCAAATTCAAAGATTTACTTACGGGGGACAGTGATTATATATCACCTGAGGAGATGCAACTGGATCCCATTATACAGGTAGACCGTTGCTTAATTTAAATCCTGTATATATGTGGATCTGTGTAGTATTGAAACATGTGTAGTGTTTGTCAAATAGCTGTCTAGACCTACTCCTTTCTGTTGACTCTATTTATTCGATTTTTATATACATACATATACGTGGCACTCTGTCGGTTACGACAAGGGTTCCAGTTGATTCGATCAACGGAACAGCTTGCCCGTGAAATTAACGTGCAAGTGGCTGAGCACTCCACAGACACGTGTACCCTTAATGTAGTTCTCAGGGAGATTCAGCGTGACACAGAGTGTGACAAGGCTGGCCCTTTGAAATACAGATACAGCAAAAACAGGGAGAAAGTTGTGATGAAAGAGTACAGCAGGATTCGCCACCCCACCTCCCCTGCCAGAACCTCATGGAGCTTTAGGTGTTTCCGCTCAATAAACACTCATAATACCCGGTCTGGGGATCGAAACCTCGATCCTATGACTGCGAGTCCGCTGCCCTAACCAGTAGGACTGGGCCATTACACCTCCACACTATATATATAATACCTACATACTTATCAGATATCAGCATCATTATCATCTATTAACGTTGGTTGTTCATGCTGGCACAGGTTGATGGCTTTGTCTTTATATATAGAAATACATACACACATCTATATACATGCATAAAGTATATATGTGTATATATATTTGTATGAGAGTAGTGCATTATATAACTAGTGATTTGGTGTTTTGTAAATGTTTTTTGTTTTGTTTCTGTGTTTGTTATTTCAGGTGAGTTTGTTGAATGGGTGTCACATCCTGGTGGCCACCCTACCATGTCTCAGCCGAATGATGATCAACCAGTACACTAACCTCAACAGGCTTTGTCATTTGGTAAGTGTTCTTTTACACATCTCTAGCTGACTGAGAGAGAGAGAGAAAGAAAGAAAGAGATGAATCTGCATATATTTTAGTTTGTTGGTTTGTTTTGCATCTATCAATACTAGCATGGGTTAGTTCAATATATTGTTGCAATATTTTACAGCCTATGTCTTTCATGGCACCTTCAGCAATATCTTCTATGGCTTTTAGTCAACCATAAGCCTTGTAATTATGTGCATCCTTGTCTTGATGTCATGCATTAGTTGTAAATGAGTGTTATCATTGTATAAATGGTGTCCTTTGTTTTCAATCTTCCATGAAAACATGCCTGACTATGTGGAAGCATTAGCATGCTTGGAAACAAGTGAAGGTTGGTAACAGGAGGAGAATCCAGCTGCAGCAAATATGTCTCAGCGAACTCTGTCAGATCCATGCAAGGATGGAAAAGCGGAAATTATAGTGATGATGGTGATATAAAATCTAAATGTTTAGAACTCATGATTCTTCTGTTATTTAGCTTTTTTTTTTTACATTATCTCTCTGTCTTCTGTCTGTTTGTCTCTGTCCAACCATAGTCACAATAATCCCTTTATATCGTTTTTTTTTTCTCTAATTCCTTGTTAACAGATTATTGATGAAGCTGATATCATTCTTGAAGACTTCTACAGTGATGCAAGTATTTCATTGCTTTGTTTGTTTTGTTAATTAACCCTTTCGTTACCAACCCAGCTGAAACCGCCTCTGGCTCTGTAGTACAAATGTCTGGTTTTCATAAGTTTTGAATTAAAATCTTCCACCAAACCTTAGTCACAATTTATGTTCTTAACACTAGCTGAATGATAACTAAGTTATTTTTCTAAATTCTTTGTTATATTTAAAATTAATTGAAAGAAACAGAGCATCTCAACAGAAATATGATAACAAAAGGGTTAAAATATATAATAGAGAAACAATTCTTAACCCTTTCGTTACCAACTCACCTGAAACCACCTCTGACTCTAGTAGAAATTTTTTTTTTTCAAAAATTCTGAATTAAAATCTTCCACCAAACCTTAGTCACAATTTATGTTCTTAACACTAGCTGAATGATAACTAAGTTATTTTTCTAAATTCTTTGTTATATTTAAAATTAATTGAAAGAAACAGAGCATCTCAACAGAAATATGATAACAAAAGGGTTAAAATATATAATAGAGAAACAATTCTTAACCCTTTCGTTACCAACTCACCTGAAACCACCTCTGACTCTAGTAGAAATTTTTTTTTTTCAAAAATTCTGAATTAAAATCTTCCACCAAACCTTAGTCACAATTTATGTTCCTAACACTAGCTTAATGATAACTAAGTTATTTTACTAAATTCTTTGTTATATTTAAAATCAATTGAAAGAAACACAGAGCATCTCAACAGAAAGATGGTAACAAAAGGGTTAAAATATATATAATAGAGAAACAATTAAAAATAAAGTCAGACATTTTTTTGAACTCACCTTGTATATGTTCATTGCTATTCTTGTTAGATTCATTAGTCTGGGTTAGCCTTGACTGAGGAGGTACAATGATATTGAAACACCAGGTGTCACAAGATCTCCTTATATTAATAAATCAAATGTATTATGAACACACATTCATCTGAAAGGAAAAGTTGTTAGATTCATTAGTCCAGAGTAGCTTTGACTGAGGAGATACAGCAATGTTGAAACACCAAGTGTCCCAAAGTTCCCTCACTCTAAGGAATCAAGTGCATTAGGAACACATGCTTACCTGAAAGGAGTTGTTCTCCAATGGTGAGAAAGAACAGCCCATGACTTAATCACTTCCAAATGTGCCAGAAGATTTTCTGAATGAATGTGTATGTCATCATACCTTTATTTTATTTCTGTTTTTCATTACAGATTCGAGATCTTATGCGGTCCCTGAAGAAGCAAGTGCTGCTCTCGAAACAGAGATCTAACCTGCAAAACCAGGTGATGCTCTTTGGTAGTAAATGGACGTCTCATGTCAGAACATTTGCCATGAATGCACTGGAGGATGTTGTTATTGTCATTACGGACATGATAGAAGCATCCATCTATGGCCGAGTTAAACAGGTGAGTTAGATGCAGTTTACTTTCATTTTATTTCTTCTTTACAGTCTCTAATTCGTGTAGAATTGGAGACTGTAATCTCAAATAGTGATTACCATGTAGTGTAGTGTGGTCTGTGTGAATGAGTGTGCTGGCGTAGCGAAGCATGGCTGTGGGTTAAAAAGTTTACTGTGTGACTCCTAAGTTTCAGGTTCAGTCCTTCTATGTGACACCTTGAGCAAGTGTCTTCTACTTTGCTCTTCATCCTTTCAGGGTCGATAAATTAAGTACTACTTGTATTCTGGGGTCAATCTAATCGACTGCCCCCCCCCCCCCCCCAAAAAAAAAAAACTTCGGGCCTTGTGCCTAGAGTAGAAAAGATTATTCCAGCTTTATAATTGAAAACTTATTCTACTGGATTCTTCATTTGTTTTAAAATTAATTGAAAGAAAAGTAGTGTATTGCAACAGAAATATGGTAACAAAATGAAGGGTTAACATTTGGTACAGGCATGTCTGTGTGGTTAGAAGTTTGCTTCCCAGCCACACTGTTCTAGGTTCAGTCCCATTGCAAGGCACTTTGGTACTTAGATACACTTTGGCAAGTTAGATGTGAGGCACTTTGGCAGTTAGATGTGAACTCAATAATGAAACCGTTGACCTTGATAATAAAGCATATGACCTTGATAGTGAAGCATATGACCTTGATAACAAAGCATACGACTTTGATAATAAAGCATATGTCCTTGATAAAACATGACCTTGATAATAAACATGTGACCTTGGGAAGCAGTTATGTTTCACATATCCAGATATAAGTTTCTATTTTCTCGACATGTTGTTTTTCTCTCCTTCCTTCTCTCCTACTCTCTCTCTCTCTCTCTCTCTTGTTCTCCCTCTCTCACTCTTTTTTCCTTTTTTTTTTTCTCTCAGATTCCAATGATTACAACAGAAGATGGCCGTGAGAGGAAACTAATCGAACTTCTTCCTGACCTGACCATCCAAGGCGAGAAAGTAATCATCTTCACCGATGGGGATCAGAGTTGTCACAAGGTTTTACTTGTAAGTACATCTCCTCCTCTTCTGCCTCTTCTCCTATGCTCCTTCCTCATCAACACAAACCGTTACTACAGAAGTTGTAGTGTCGGTGATACAGTACACTTTTGTGAGGTCTGGGGAGCTGGAGACCATTATGTCTTCTGTTTGGCCTGGAAGAATGTCATTGTCATCACCAGCATCGTTGTTGTCATGCTCGTCATCACCACCACAATCACTACCCACCATCACTATCACCATCATCGTTATCATCACAACAACCACCATGACCATCAGCATCACCACCACCACCACCACCAACATCATCACTACCACCACCACCACCACCACCAACATCATCACTACCACCATCATCATCACCACCACCACCATTAATTTTCCTAGGCTGAGATCAGGAGTTGAGTGAGACTTCTTAGTGTCACATTCAGTTTAGCGCTGGATGCCTTTCCTGTCACCAACTCTTGTTTCTCAGTGTGGTATTTATTCTCCATGGCTTTCACACGACAGACTGTACAATTTGCTGGACATTACTTTTCATGGCAGAGTTGACAATGTCAAAACAAGGAATGCACACACACACACACACACACACATCATTGACCATCATTATGATTGTTGTTGTTGTTGTTATTATTATCATCATCATCATCATCATCATCATTATTATTATTATTATTATTATTCAGTTATTGAACAATTACCTGACATCAGCTGCTATTGGAGTCTGGAGCTCTTCGTATTTAGCCCAACGTGAGGAATCCTCAAAGCAATGGCATCGACCCCTGTCTGAAAACGAGCCTTACCGTTTCCTAGGTAAATTTTATTAACTTCATGGCATATCCAAAAAAATTCCTGTTTTTTTCTTTTCTTTTTTTTTTTTCCTGTTCCTTCTGTTTTCATACACTTGGTTGCTAGGGTTGACATCATTACTCTATGATCTTTCGGGGTCAGTAGTGTGAAAATCAGCCACATTCTGGGTTCAATTAAATCAAACGGGGAAATAAAATGAACCCCTGTTGTTTTTGGTCGATGAATGTTCACAACGAAATATGTATTACAAATATTAAAACTGTAGCAAAATATAAACTAGAAATTTTATATATCGTCATGTATGGTTGAGTGGTAAGGGGTTTGCTTCCCAACCACATTTTCTCCAGTTCACTTCCACTGTATGGCACTCTCGATGAGTGTCTTCTTCTATAGACTTGGGCTTTGTTAGACAGAAACTGAAAAATGTCTATCGCATATGTGCGTGTGTGCATGAATGTGTCTTTCGTTGTCTTGACATTATCTGATGGTTGTATACAAAATGTACCATTCATCATCGTCATTTAACCATCTGTTTTCCATGCGGGTATGGATTGGACGATTCGAGAGGAACTGGTATGGTCAGGGGCTGCATCAGATTGCTTAGTCTGTTTCTGTTTGGTTTCTACAGCTCGATGCCCTTCCTAATGCCCACCACTTTACAGAGTTTACTGGGCGTTTTGTATGTAGTACCATCACCAGTATTTTTTACATGGCGCCAGCATCCACACCAGTGCTTCTTACGTGGTATCTTGGTTTTAGGACATCAGTTCTGTTGTGGTGGGCAGGGCTTTTTTTCAAGCAGAACATGTCTAGCCCTAGGGGAATGTCACCTTGTTTGGAAGCAGGTGAAGGTTGGTGATAGGTAGGACATCTGGCCATAGAAAATCTGCCCCAACAAATTCTGTCTGACCCATGCAAGCATTGAAAAGTGGACGTTAAAATGATGCTGTTGATGAAAATTCAGGTGATAAGTTGTGGTTTTATGACGTGAAGTAGATGTATGAAAATGCTGAATGAGATAAAAGCTAACTTTAAGAGAATAATTTATAAATTATACTGTAACAAAATTAAAATTTTTCTGGTTTTTGCCTCTGGTAAGTAGGAAGAAATCAAAATAAATTACTAGTATTCTCTTCAGATTTTGCTTTTGTGACTTGGACATCAATGTTTTCAAACTGACCAATTTTCCATTACATTTTAGACAGATTCAGCACTGAGTTGCTGAAGCAGAAATATCATTATAGCAAATATTCTGCTCAATACCACAAATTTGCTTGTCAGTTGCTTGACCTTAACTTGTTGAGCATGTCCCTTAGTGGCTGACAATATGTGCGTCTCTGCTGAAGAGCATGAGTAGTGGGGAAGCATCGTAGCCATATGTTGAAAGGGATTCTTTAGGGGTTTGAATAAATGTATCAAAAGTAAAGTTGGAAGGAAATATTAGCTATTTTTCATAGTTTCCAGGGGTAAACAAATAGGGAATAATGGTTGTTACCCAAAGACAAAAATCGTCTTACACAGTGTTATCAACCCTTTAGTAGTCATATCGGCCATATCCGACCCGAATATTCTACCTGTTATATATTCAAACTAGCCAGATTTGGTTACTCACATCTTTCTTATAGTATCATTCTAAAAACAATCAGATCATTGAAATATCAAAGCTACCAAATAATGCAAGATTAATTCAAAACAATGTGAATGAACAAGCATTACATACGACAGAAAAATCTGAATGCTAAAGGGTTAAATATTACTTTACAGAGGTTGTTGTGGATATTTAATTGTATTTCATTGCTACAAGCAATGAGCAAATTCCTTCTGACCCTTACAAGCATTGCTGTCCCTGTGGCAAAATTTGAAACTGTTATCATCATCATTATTATTATTATTGTTGTTGTTATTTTGTAGTGTGTTCTGATAGTGTGCTTTGTGACCTGAAGATTTCCGATGCCACCTGCATTGTTCATTATCAGTTCCCATCTAAAAAGGTTCACGTTGGTCTAAGAATGCAGACAATGAGTAAATATTATCCCCATTACAATGATAAAACGGTAAGTACAGATTAATAACCGGAAGACTTTCTCTTGTTTATTTGTTTGTTGTTTGTCTTTTTCTGTCAATCTTTTACTTTGTTTTTTTTGTTTTTTACTTGCTTCAGTCATTGGACTCTGGCCATGTTGGAGCACTGTCTTCAAGCGTTTCACTCGAACAGTTTGACCCCCCCCCCCAGTATTTATTTATCACTCTATTTTAAATCTGGGACTTATTGTATCAGTTTTTTTTGCTGAACCGCTGAGTTACAGAGGTGTAAACAAACCAACACCTGTTCTTAAACAGTGGTGGGGTTTGACTAACACAGACACACAGACATACACATACATATGTATGTATATACATACGATACATACATACATGTATTGTACATTCACATTGTGTGTGTGTGTGTGTGTGTCTTTCCTTTGGTATTTGGAACATAATTTAACATAAAATTTGTTGGCTGGTTTAAATTAAAATCTTTTTTGAAACAGGAAATTTGTATAATAGAACTAGGGGCAGTTATAGTTGGATTTGTATCAAAAGGATTGCACAAGTATTTAGAACATAAATTATCATATTTTGGTGTAAAGTTTATATTCAAATCACTTAGTAACAAATAGGAGAGTATTGTAGTTTGCTTGAAGCATTGTATATTATTTGTAAAAAATAATGTGTCTTGAATGGCACAACAATGCACTATAATAACTGTTATAATTTAACCATCCATAGTCTGTGATGAGGTTCGACTTTTAAATTGAGTTATAGTCCATCTACGGGTATGCAAATATTTTGAAAATACCTCATGGAGTGACGTTTGTGCCCCTTATATTTACGGGCTGCCTTTTGGCAGAGCCTAACATTTGTTCCACTTAGGACTACAGTGTAACAGATTGAGAAGAAACAGCATAAGGGCTCAACTGAGCCAACTGTACTCTTCTTAGATTGATGCTAGAAGATCAAGGGTCAGGAGAACTAAGCTCTGTCAACAGAGTAACTGCAGCTCACCCATAAGGGCAGCGTCCATGATTGTGTAATCAGCTAATGAAAGAATCATCACGACTCAGGCTCCCAATTCAAAGAATTGGATGGTGACTGAGAATCACAGGGATCCATGCACGTGGCATGACTGCTGATGATAGCCCATCTGACAGGCTTCTATACAGTTTCCATCTATCTAGTTTCATTCACAAACCTTGGTTCAGTTCACGACTGTGGTTGAAGACACTTTCCCAAGATGTCACCTTGCAGGATTGAGTCTAGGACTACGTGGTTGCAAAGCAAACATCTTAAACTATTCAGCCACTCTGAGTATTCAGTGACAATTGGTAACGACAGACTAAAACTGAAATATTCACTTTGTTCTTCAATTTTCTAAGAACCTGATTAGTACGTGTATTAGTTGTTATTTTTAGCATGTCTAAAAACCATATAGGGACTTCTTTCTCATTTGACTTAAAGATTTGAGGCATTATTTTTTTCCCAGGTGCCTTTGCGACTTGGTAAATCTTACATACTGATGAGTAAGATGGATTTAAAGAAAGTGAAAAGTCTAAAGTCTTTATTGTTGAACAACAGCAGCGGTCAACACAGGGATGAAACCATCAAATTTTTCTCTGTAATACAAGAAGTAAGTATTCATTCTGCCACTGCATTCTCTTCTTATTCTAACACTGTATCCTGCTACTGCATTCTGCATTAATTCATGATTATGATCTTATGTTAACTTTCAAGTCTTTCACAGTCATCATCTTCCTTTAGACTTCCTAGATTTTTTTATTTTTGTTTCTCTATTATTAATTTTACTCGCGTCTATATCTTCGTAGAAAATGACGGAGAAAGAAATCAAACTACATAAACAAATGGCAGCAAAACCGTTCAGAAATTAAATAACACTAACACTCTATAGTATACTTACATATATACATACATCTATACATCAATCTAAAACAGCAGGAATACTAAAGGAAGGCCGGAATTTAAGAGAAGAGAAAACGAAAAGGTCTCATGCTATTCATTTAAAAATACCTGACTAGACCTTATCATTATTACCTCCACCTTTGAAACTATTTTGAATGGTGAATTTGTTAACTTTGGCTTGTATGAGATAAGGATAAACTATTTATTACTGTTACCAAATTTTCTTCAGCCACCTTCATATTCCATGACTACCATTGGGATCGATCAAGTACCGGACAAGGATTCCGGATTATTTTTCCGATTCTTTTTACTTAATTTTTGAGAGCGGTCAGGTTCATTTTTAGTATTCTCATTTGTGAGAGCAGTCAAGTTTATTTCAAATATTCTCATTTTAAAATTCCTCTCCGGCTAATCATTGAGAGAACGTTGGTGTTGCCTTTGCAGAGGTTTGCGCTCTCTGAGTGCTCTTGTTGTTGTTGTTATTATTATCATTATTATTTTCTTTTCCAGGAGAACGAACGGAACCCAGATAATGCTCTGTGTTATAACATTAAAATGTATGGAAAATGCAGGTATGGTTCATTCTTTTTGTCTGTTTCAGTTATTTGCATGTGGGATCGACCAGTGGACCTTCCTTATGCGTATCAATTCGTACCGTCCACCTCTCCTACACCTCTTCCTTCTCTTGTTCCATAACGACTGTATTTGTTGTGCTTCTGTCTGTTTCAGGAGCTGTTCCAACTGCAACCAGCGCCATAGCGTTTTGCCAGAGGTTGATTTGAATGGATGCAGTGACGAACACATCTTGTTGCCTAATCAAGGAGATGTGAGGGTAAGTGATGTCGTCGTCGTCGTCATAATCATCATCATTATCATCACAATTATCATCATCAACACCATCACCGCTACCACCACCACCACCACCACTATCGTTGTTGTTGCCGCTGCCACCACCATTGTCATTGTCACCATCTTCACCACCACCGCTACCATCACCATTATCACCACCACCACCACCACCACCACCAGCATCATCATCATCATCATCATCATCATCATCATCATCATCCATGCCCACCATCACCACTACCACCACCATCAAGAGCATCATCATCATTATCAACAACATCACCATTATCGCCACCACCACCACCACCATCATTATTGTCATTTTTTTAATGTCTAGTCTTCCATGCCTGCAATGGTCAGATGGAATTTGCTGAGGCATGTATTCTATGGCTTGATGCCTTTCCTGTCACTAACCCTCACCTGTTACATATATACATATACACACATACACATACACTCCCCACATACACCCCCACACACATACACACTTATACACACGCATACACATGTATCCCTCCACACACGTGCATACATATACACATATGCATTTATGCACACATACACATACATATAACCACATGCATACATTTACACATACATACACATATACACATGCATACACATCCCTCCACACACATGCATACATATGCATACACATGCATGTGTGCACACTTATACACACATGCATACATATACACACTCATACACATACATCCCCCCCACACATATACACATGCATCCATATACACACAAACATGCATACATGAATATTCATGTGTTTGTGTCTCCTTGTCTTGACATTGTATGGCAGTTGTAAATGAGTGCCACTGTCATACAGGCGGTGTCCTTTGTTTCCAATCTTCCCGGTAAAGCGTAGCTGGTCACGGAGGAGTATTACCTTATTTGGAAACAGGTGAGGATTTGTGACAGGAAGGGCATCCAGCCATAGAAAAAAATTGCCTCAACGAACTCTATCTCAACTATGTGCGTATGGAAAAGCGGACATTATTAAAACAATGTTTTTGATGATGATGATGATGATGATGATGATGGCATAATAGAGGACCTGAGAGTACATTATCCTATGTTGCTTCCCTTTTTATTTAAAATAGTAGATAAATTTGGCTGCTATTTTTAGCCATTGGAGCAACCACAGTGAGGTGCTTCCTCGTTGGCTTGTACTAATGATAATATTGTAAGCATTAGTAGTGGTGGTGGTGGTGGTGGTGCAGGTGCTGCTACTGCTGCTGTTATTCTACTACTACTGCTGCTGCTGCTGCTCGTTGTGTTATTGGTCATGGCTCTGGTTGCATTTTGAGTTCAAATCCCACAATGACAGTCAACTTTACTCTCCATCACTGTTGTAAGGGTTGTGGTTAGGGCTAAATGAAATACCATTCATGAACTGGGGGCTTGACATTTAGTCAATTATAAACATCTTACTCCTCACCAGAATAAAAAGTTTAAAAAATTGCTGCCTTGTTTCGAGGAGCAGAATAAGATAATGCAAAGCCTAACCCCATTTTAAGCCCTCCACATATTTTACCTGTAGTTCTGTTTCGGATTACACTTCTCCATGAGAAAGCCTCTAGCTTTTAGTTCTATATTTAAGAGATGAGGAATTATGGACATTATTTACATTTCACGGATATTTGTCCTCATCTTGTTTGTTGCCCACTGGCATATGGCGTAGTGGTTAAGAGCATGGGCTACTAACCCCAAGATTCCAAGTTCGATTCCAGGCAGTGACCTGAATAATAATAATAATAATAATAATAATAATAATAATAATAATAATAATTATATTGAAAAATACGTTAGGAATGAGAACCCAGGTTCGAAATTTCCCCAAGACACCTGATGAAGGGTGGAGAGTACATGAGTTGAAATGTTGTGTAAACAACAAACAAGATGAGGACAAATATCTGTCAAATGTAAATAATGTCTCTCTTTGTTCTTTATTTCTGTTACATTTCAGATTGTAGTCCTCCCATGTTATTTCTTCAATATTTGCCTTTCAGATTATGGTCCTCCATGAGGAATCCTACATGTTATTTCTTCAGTATTTGCCTTTCAGATTATGGCCCTCCATGAAGAGTCCTCCATGTTATTTCTTCTATATTTGCCTTTCAGATTATGGTCCTCCATGTTATCTCTTCAGTATTTACCTTTCTGATTATGGTCCCCCATGTGGAGTCACCTTGTGGAATTCTCCATGTTATCTCTTCTATATTTACCTTTCAGATTATGGTCCTCCATGTGAAGTCAGCCAGTCACTTCTTTGGGAGGATCTTGGAAATCTGGCAAGGCCAAAAGAAGTCTGTTGCTGTCCATAGTGATTTGGCCAGTCTTACACTCGGCATGGCCACCCACTTTTGTGATCCGGCCAACAAGAAACCTTTGGGTAAGGTCTTTTTTTTTTGTCATTTTATTTTCATTTTCATCATTTGTTTTATCTTGAATTTGATGTGGTTAGCCAGAGTTGTTTTTCTAAAATGCACTGAGGTAGGAAAGAAAGCTTGTCTGGAAGAACCAAACAATTGGTATATGAAAAGGAAACCAAATATTTCATTCCATAGGTACTCAATATTCTACGGCATTTTATACTTCTAACTATAGTATCTACATGTCTTTTATCTTTTATTTGTTCCAGTCGTTAGTCTGTGAGCATACTGGGACACTGCCTTGAAGAATTTAAGACAAACAAATGACCTCTCAGCACTTATTATATCAGTCACTTTTGCCAAACTGCTAAGTTTAAAAAATATGTTTCTATTTAAAAACCTATCATCATCATCATTTAACATCCATTTTCTATGCTGGTATAGGTTGAGCAGCTTGACCAGGGCTGGCAAGCTGGAGATCTTGACCAGGTTTCAGTCTAATTTGACTTGGCTTCTATGACTGGATGCTGTTCCTAATGCCAACCACTGTAAAGAGTGGCACTGGGTGGTGTGCACACAGCTCTGGCACTGATGCATTTTACATGGTACAGGCATCATCATCATCATCATCATCATCGTTTAACGTCCGCTTTCCATGCTAGCATGGGTTGGACGATTTGACTGAGGACTGGTGAAACCGGATGGCAACACCAGGCTCCAGTCTGATTTGGCAGGGTTTCTACAGCTGGATGCCCTTCCTAACGCCAACCACTCAGAGAGTGTAGTGGGTGCTTTTACGTGTCACCCGCACGAAAACGGCCACGCTCGAAATGGTGTCTTTTATGTGCCACCCGCACAAGCCAGTCCAGGGGCACTGGCAACGATCTCGCTCGAAAATCCTACAGGAGCCAGTCAGGCGGTACTGGCAACGGCCACGCTCAAAATGGTGCATCTCATGTGCCACCCGCACAAGAACCAGTCCAGGGGCACTGGCAACGATCTTACTTGGCTTGCCGGGTCTTCTCACGCACAGCCCATTTCCAAAGGTCTCGGTCCGTAGTCATCGCCTCGGTGAGGCCCAATGTACGAAGGTCTTGCCTCACCACCTCAGCCCAGGTCTTCCTGGGCCTACCTCTTCCACGGGTTCCCTCAACTGTTAGGGTGTGGCACTTTTTCACGCAGCTATCCTCCTCCATTCTCACCACATGTCCATACCAGCGCAATCGTCTCTCTTGCACGCCACAACTGATGCTTCTAATGTTCAGCTTTTCTCTCAAGATACTTACACTCTGACGGGTATTCACATTGACATTACACATCCAACGGAGCATACTGGCTTCATTCCTTGCGAGCTTACGTATGTCCTCAGCAGTTACAGCCCATGTTTCACTGCCATGTAGCATGGTTGTTCGTACGCATGTGTCATACAGTCTGCCTTTTACTCTGAGTGAGAGTCCCTTTGTCGCCAGCAGGGGTAAGAGCTCTCTAAACTTTGCCCAGGCTATTCTTATTCTAGCAGCTACACTTTCAGCGCACCCACCCCCACTACTAACTTGGTCGCCCAGATAGCGGAAGCTATCGACTACCTCTAGTTTTTCACCCTGGAATGAGATAGAAGTTGTTTCCTGTTTGTTTGCAGTCTTTATTGCACCTGAACATCTGCCACAAACAAAAACTAACTTGCTAGTTAACCTGCCTTGCCATATTCCACATGGCACCGGCACGGGTGTTTCTTACACAGCACTGGCACAGGTGCCTTTTACGTGCCACTAGAAATTAGAAATGTGTATAAATGTTTCTAACATTTATCCAAATGCTCTGTTGTTGACTGTATGTGTAATTGTAACACCAAGTACCACCACTAAAATCCTCTCTCTGGCACTAAACAGCAATCTGCTTCAAAGCAATACATGTCCACTCAAGCCTGTACGTTCTCATAAGCTAACAACTGTCCTCTTGGGCCAACACGTCTGCTTAACCTTCTCACACCCGGTCCCCTATGCCTAACTTTACCCTCCACTTAAGCTCCTGAGTAAAAATATAAATAGTTGCATACACAGCACAAGAATAATGATTGCAAGAAAACTAATGGACAGAATCACAAATTAATTCAGGAGAATAACAATGATAGGCTCATCTCTCAACAACCATACTTATTCACCCAAATCATTACTTTCCTCAACACTTTCCCCAGTTTGCTTGTCCAAATCACTTTGATTGTCTGCACAAGCATAAACTCTTCATCCAAAGAATAAATATCATCCATAATTTCCCCGACTGCAAAGCGTCTACATCTTGCTTGTTTACCAGACAAAATGTTGGGTCTATAACACACTTGTTTCATCGCAAATAAAATTGGTTTTTATCAATTAAAAACAAAAATAAACAACAGCCTGAGGGACACCATTAACAATGAGTCAAAAACAGACTTTGACTCCAAAGTTGCAACATGGTTGGTTGTCTATTTTTTCACATTTTATCATCTTTTTGACTACATATGTTGTAATGGGAATCCGGTAGAGATAACGTTTAGGCTATCCCTGCTGCAGCATGACTATGGTGCAACAGGATTAAACCAACAAACATCCACTGGAACCATGACTCATATCAGCACATGGCCACTTAAGACAATGAGTCCACTCAAGCCAATATATGTCTACTGAAACCAATACAAGCACAGTTAATCCAATACATGCCCACCCAAAGGCACACGTATACAGTTAAACATCTCTGGGTCCAACTACACCAGTAGAATCAAATAACCTTTTCTATTATAGGCACAAGGCCTGAAATTTTGGGGGAGGGGCCAGTTGATTAGATCAACCCTAGTACGCAACTGGTACTTAATTTATTGACCCCGAAAGGATTAAAGGCAAAGATGACCTCGGATGAATTTGAACTCAGAACGTAAAGACAGACGCGCCCGGCATGCTAACGTTTCTGCCAGCTTGCCACCTTAGCAGAATCGAATAGCATCCTCATCATCATTTCATGTCTGTTTTCCATTCTGGCTTGGGTTGGACAGTTTGACAGGTGCTGGCCAGCTGGAGCGCTGCTCACAAACCTCTAGAAATCTTGGTTCTCTGTCATCCCCTCTTTGACTTTCTTCCCACTTCATCCCATGTCTTCCTGGATCTACCTATTCCACACATTCTTTCCACGATTAGAGATCGGCACTTCCTGATGCAACTGTCTTCATTCATATACATTAGAATAGTGCACATTAATAAATGTATTGTTTGCTTGTTTTTCATGCATATTTATTTAATTGTTATTCTCTTTGTTTCTTTTCTTAATTATTTATCCCACAGAGAAACTGGAAATTGGAATCCTGTGTACAGTTAACACATCAAAAGGATTCTTTCGGTTAGTATCTTTTTGTAATTCAAAGTGGGCACACATTCACAGAATTGACTTTGTGTATGTATGTATATATGTATAGGTGCCTGTGTTCACATATCTATGCATGTATATATGTATATGTGTACATGTGTATTTATATACATAAATATATATATATATAAAATAGGAGGTGTTTGTGTTAGGGTGATTCAAATGAATAGATGTTCATTCTAAGCGCTCAAATAGGTATGCCACTAAAATTTTAGTTTGAACTGCAGTAGAACATGTGATTTTGTGACTGCCTTTCTAAAGCAGCTAGAAGTGACTTCCCCTTGAGCTGGTAGGTATAAATTCTTTTCTACTCTAGGCACAAGGCCTGAAATTTTAGAGGAGGAGCCCAGTCGATTAGACTGATCCCAGTGCGTAACTGATACTTAATTTATTTATCCCGAAAGGATGAAAGGCAAAGTCGACCTCGGCGGAATTTGAACTCAGAACGTAACGGCAGATGAAATGCCGCTAAGCATTTTGCCTGGCGTGCTAATGGTTCTGCCAGCTTACCGCCGGCATGCTAACCATTTCTAAGCATTTTGCCAGCATGCTAACGTTTCTACCAGCTCACTGCCTTCCTGGTAGGTATAGATTAAAACAGAAATGAAGAAGCAAATGGTTAGGCAAGTCTTTTATAGCTAAGTTAAATGTCCTTGGCAAATCTCGGCAAACTGTTTGCCTTTTCTTCTCTGCTTTAATCTGTCTGTTTGTCTGTCTCTCTCTCTCTCTCCATATATATATCTATCTATCTACCTACCCAGCCATCCATCTGTCTGGACACACATATGTATATAAGAAAAAAAGGGATGACAAAAGAATAAATGATTTATGTTATGAACTTTGTTAGCTTACAGTCGTTTCCACTATGAGAATGCAGTGAACTCTTAGTTCAGTGTCTGAGTTACATCTTACACCTTCATCAGAGCCTAAAACATGAAACCCAAATTGCACATCATGTTTGAATGTTTGAAGTCCACTGCATCTTACAGCAGAAACAGTTGTGCAGTAAACTAATGAAGTGCATAAGATAATTGTTTATGCCTTTGTCATCTCTTTTTCTCTTATACTGCTCTGTACTCGACTAATGCTTCATTCTGAAACATGCATATTGAGTTCTATACCAGTTTATTAGTATCACAATACATACATACATACACATACATATGTTCGTACATACATACACACACACACACATTGGTGCAGGCGTGGCTGTGCGGTAAGAAACTTGCTTCCCAACCACATGGTTCCCAGTTCAGTCCCGCTATGCGGCATCTCGGGCAAGTGTCTTCTACTATAGCCCCAGGCTGACCAAAGCCTTGTGAGTGGATTTGGTAGACGGAAGCTGAAAGAAGCCTGTCGTATATATCTGTGTGTGTGTGTGTGTGTGACTTTGTCTCTCCACCATCACTTGACAACTGGTGTTGGTATGTTTATGTCCCCATAACTTAGCAGTTTGGCAAAAGAGACCAATAGAATAAGTACTAGGCTTACAAAGAATAATTCCTGGGGTGGATTTCTTCGACTGAAGGTGGTGCTCCAGCATGGCCACAGTCAGGTGACTGAGACAAATAATAGAATAAATGAATAATTCCAATATGGAAGGTGGCTGTTAAGCGATGATGTATATATTTATAGACGTCGTCATCATTTAACATCCACTTTTCTCATACTTACTGGGTCTGACAGAATTTGTTGTGGCAGATTTCCCGTGGCTGGATGCCCTTCCTGTCACAAACTCTCACCTGTTTCCAAGTCAGGTAATATTTTCCCCATGGCCAGACACATTTTTTTTTCATGAAAGATTTGAAATTATTAATATTGTCTGTAAGTCTGATGCTCCATCAACCCATGCCAGCATGGAACACAAAACCTTAAATGATGATGATGACAAAGAAGAAGAAGAATACACTTAACATTTGTTAAACTTGTCCAACTCTATGATGTAGACAGAAGAATTATATATGGACGCAATCTTCATATTTGCTTTCTTGTTAATAACCATGTGGGGAGGGAGAGGCTTATTTCTTTAACCCTTTCGTTACCAACCTGGCTGAAACCGGCTCTGGTTGAAACCAGCTCTGGCTGAAACCGGCTCTGGCTGAAACCAGCTCTGGCTCTGTAGTACAAATGTCTTCTTTTCATAAGTTTTGAATTAAAATCTTCCACCAAACCTTAGTCACAATTTATGTTCCTAGCTTAATGATAACTAAGTTATTTTACTAAATTCTTTGTTATATTTAAAATTAATTGAAAGAAACACAGAGCATCTCAACAGAAATATGTTAACAAAAGGGTTAAAATATATATAATAGAGAAACAATTCTTAATCCTTTTGATACCAACCCACCTGAAACTGCCTCTGACTCTAGTAGAAATATTTTGTTTTCAAAAGTCCTGAATTAAAATCTTCCACCAAACCTTAGTCACAATTTATGTTCCTAGCCTAATGATAACTAAGTTATTTTACTAAATTCTTTGTTATATTTAAAATTAATTGAAAGAAACACAGAGCATCTCAACAGAAATATGGTAACAAAAGGGTTAATTTCATAGAGTGGAGAATGGCAGGAACAGGTCATCATCATTATCATCATCATCATTTAATGTCCGTTGTCCATTCTGGCATGGGTTCAACTGTTTGACCAGGGCTGGTAAGCTGAGGGGCTGTACCAAACTCCAGACTGATTTGGCATGCTTTCTCTGGCTGGATGTCCTTCTTAACACCAACCACTTTACAGAGTGTAACGGATGCCAGTTACATGACACTGGCATCAGCCATGACTATGATGTCACTTGGCTTGATGCGTCTTCTGCTCAAGCATGGCATATTGCCAAAGGTCTTGGTCATTGGACATTGACCCCGTGAGGCCCAGTACTTGAAAGGTGCTTTTTATGTGTGAGTTACATGACATTGGGAAACTGCTGCTGTGGCACTTCTTTCCTTCCATTTCCAATCGTATGATTGCTATCAATTTCTTCTTAGTTTTAATTTTCATTTTTTGTGTTCTTTACAGTGTGACGGTGTCTAAACTGAACAATTGTGCTTCGAAAAACACAGTGACCGTAAGTATATACAAGTTGATCACTGGACGTTCGGGGCTTGTTGACCTTTGAGTGTTGTGTTGTGGCCATCACCATCATCATAATCATTGTTATCATAGTAGTTGTTGTTCTTTAACCCTTGGTCAGCCTTCAGTGAGTAGACTTAAGTTCATTTGTTTTATTGTATTTTATGTATCTTTTACGTTTTGCATCTCCATTTCTCCTTTTATTTCTAATTCCCTCCCACCTTTCTTTAACATGTACTCACTTCTCTTCACCCTCTTCCTTCTCCTCCAGTTGTTCTTTGTTGATATTGGCAAGACCGAAGAACACCCGGTTTGCAATCTGTACACAATACCTGACCAGTTTGCTCGTGTGCCTTACCAAGCTGTAGAAATATTCCTCTGTCGACTCCAACCAGTCGACTGTGATGTTCGCTGGTCTAATTTTGTAAGTTCATATCTTTATCTATCTATCTATCTATCTATCTGTCTGTCTGCCTGTCTGCCCGCCCGCCCGTCCATCCATATGACATCGACAGGTGTACACATATGGGCAGAGTGGTTGGGGGAGGTTTGGTTTTCATGGTTCCTCAAATGAGATTTGAGCCCAGCAAAAGAAAAGTATGGCTTGTCACAAACTGTGCGCACAAAAAAGAATCGCTGAGATTCACCTTCTTGTTGATTGCAACGTTCTTCTTAAAAAATTTTTTGAGTTTTGTTTGTGTGTGTGTGTGTGTGTGTGTGTTAGTGCCATTTTGTCTTGGTGTTGCTTTGTGAAACTCGGTTGCATTAGTTGTAAATAATTTATTTTCACAGGCCAATTCTTACACGAATCTTTGGGTCGAGTCGAAGATGTTGTATGGAAAAATTCAGTTCGTGTAAGTTGTTTTTCTCTCTTTGTATTTTTAATTTTCTATTTTCTCTTTTTATTATTTTTCACCTTTTACTTGTTTCAGTCAGTTAAAATGTGGCCATGCTAGGACACCGTCTTGAAGAAATCTTTTAATCAAACAAATTGTCCCCCAGAACTTATTTGTTTCCAGGCCTGGTAGTTATTTGTTTGTTCTCTTTTGCTAAACTGCTTAGTTACGGGGCAATAAACACACCAACACCGGTTGCCAAGCAATGGAGGGCATCAAGCACAAAGACACACACACCTCTTTCTGTATCTGCAGATGCTTCAGGGTGCATGCATATGTGTTCTTTTATTCTTTTACTTGTTTCAGTCGTTTGACTGGGGCCATGCTGGAGCACTGCCTTGAAGGGTTTTAGTCAAAGAAATTGACTCTGGGACTTATTCCTTGTAAACTTTGTACTCATCCTATTGGTCTCTGTTGCTGCACCGCCAAGTTATAGGGCGTAAACACACTAGCATCGGTTGTCAAGCGATGGTGGAAAAGACAAAGACAGACGGACGGACACACACACACACACACACACACACACACACACATACATACTTACATGTGTGTGTGTGTGTGTGTGTATATATATATATATATATATATATATATATATATATATATATATGTATATATATATATATATATATATATATATATGTATATATATATATATATATATATATATGTATATATATATATATATATATATATATATGTATATATATATATATATATATATATATATATATGTATATATATATATATATATATATATATATATATATGTATGTATATGTATATGGTGAGCTTCTCTCAGTTTCCGTCTACCAAATTCACTCACAAGGCTTTCGTTGGCCCGAAGCTATAGTAGAAGACACTTGCCCAAGGTGCCACACAGTGGGACTGAACCTGGAATCATGTGGTTGGTAAGCAAGCTTCTTACCACACAGCCATGCTTGTGCCTATGTATATTTCTAACTAATACATCTAATTACATTTTGGACATACACTTTTCCTTATGTGTTTCCCATGCTGGTATGGGTTGGACAGTTTGACAGGGGCCGGTAAGCTGGAGAACTACACCAAGCTTCAATTGTCTGCTGTTTTAGCCTGGTTTCTAGAGCTGAATGCTCTTCCTAACACCAGCCACTTTACAGAGTGTACTGGGTGCTCTGAATGAGACACTGGCGTGGGGTTTTTTATACATGGCACCGGTGCAGATGCTTGTAAAATTCCAAGTATAAAAATTGTTAAAAGTTTCTTTTTTTATTGTTTTCCAGAACAAAGAATTCACTGTGGCTCGATCCACTTCTAGAACGGATCTTTTTAAAGGACATCAGTTCGGTAACCAATGGCACAAGTCTGCGCCGGGAGCTGTTGGATCAGAAACTTGCAGTCGATAACCCTGAGGTATTTTGCATATGCTTGTCATTGTCATCGCTTATTAGAATCATTAGTATCTTCAGCATCATTTGCGTCATCATCGTTGTCTGTTCTTCTTATCATCATCGTCATCATCATCATCATCATCATCGTTTAACTTCCGCTTTCCATGCTAGCATGGGTTGGACGATTTGACTGAGGACTGGTGAAAACCGGATGGCAACACCAGGCTCCAATCTGATTTGGCAGAGTTTCTACAGCTGGATGCCCTTCCTAACGCCAACCACTCAGAGAGTGTAGTCGGTGCTTTTACGTTGTCATCATAGTAAATTTATATTTTTCTTAGTTACTACAGAACATTATATAAATGTCCTCTGTGTGTGTGTGTGTGTGTTTGGGTATGTCAGGCAAATGGCACCCGTGCCAGTGGCGCACAAATGCACCCATTACACACAAAGTGCTCGGCATTAGGAAGGGCATCCAGCCCTAGTCAAACATTCCAACCCATGCCAGTATGGACAAAGGATATTAAATTATGATGATGATGATGTATGTATTGGGTCATCCCTTAAATAATGTGCTTTTTTTTATACTTCTTTTGTTTTTCAAAATGAAGATAAAGTTCTTTTTTAATCTCAAATATACTCTCCTTCATTTTCCACAACGCTCTTCCATCTATCCTGTAGACTTGCAAGGCTTCTCTTCCAAAATTCAATTGTCTATGATGAAAAATACCTCTCCAGTACTGTTCTGACCTTGTCTACAAAATTCAAATCTATAACTTAAGAGTATTAAGTGAGCCTGTGATCAGATTAGGGTATGTTTTGAGGGAAACTTAGCTGCTATTTCTTGCAAGTTGAGTGAGTATGTGGTGGTTTCCTCATTGATTCATATTTTGTTGTTGCATGTTTATTTTTGTTGCTTATACTCTTGCCTTCTACTTTTAGCACTTGGTCCTTCTTCGAGAGAAATTTAAGAAGTACCTCCCTGATGAGAAACCCTCCATCATAGCCAAGACAAGGTCAGTGAAAATATAAAAAGAAATATTTCTTTGTCTTTTTCCAGCCGTGTTGCCGGAAGATTTTTAACCAAACTATACATCTGCCCCTAGATACATGTGTTTGCTTGCTTGCATGTGTACGTGTGTGTGTGTGTGTGCACATACATGCACATGCGCATATGTGAGTGTGTGTTGTGCGTGTGTTTTGTGCGCACGCGCGCGTTTGTGTGTGTGTGCTGCTGATGTGTATGTATATATCTTTTACTTGTTTCAATCCATGTGGGCTGAACCATGCCCATGCTGGGGTGCCATCTCGAAGAATCTCAGTCGAACAAATCGACCACGGTACTTTTTACTTGCTTTTAGCCTGGCACTTGTTTTATCGGTGTCTATACACACATATATATATTCCATTAAGAACTCTTCTTAACTTATGTCACATTGTTGCTGTGCCTTTACTGAATTCGCAGTTTACTGATGCAAAACTACCATTGCTCTCTTCAGATTCTCAGCATCTTAGACACAGCCGAATGGCTACCACTCATATATTGAGGAAAGAAATTTTTTCAATGCATTAAAGGTTTTAGGAGGTCCAACTTTGCAGGGGGTTCTTTTCGAGATGTTCTTATGAGGGAAAAATGTATATTATATACCAGTGAGTTGTATTGCTTTGTGCATTGGTGTTGTTATTGTGTTTCATTTCTGTTTTCTCCTGAACAGAGTAACTGGTTGGGAAAGTGATCTTACCTCAGAGCCGCTGGTTCCAGAAGAATCTAACCAAAATGTTGTGATTTCATACATTGTCCATCCTGGTCATTTCTTTGTTCAGAAAGTGGACAAACTAAATAGGTGGGTTGTTAACTTTTATTATTATTATTATTATTATTATTAAATATGGTAACGAAAGGGTTAACACATTGGACAAAATGCTTAGTGATGTTTTCTCTGCCTTTTCTTTTGGAGTTCGGATTCTGCCACAGTTGACTTAGCCTTTTATCGTTCCAGAATCAATAAAACAAGTATCAATTAATTTCTGGAGTCAACACGACTGACTTAACCCCTCCTGCAAAATTTCAACCCCTTTGCCTATGGTAGAATGGATTATGATCACAACAAAAATTATTATTGTTGTTGTTGTTTGTGTATCAGACCAAATACTTCCAGCTTTAGGTTCCAAGTTTCAAGTCCTCTCTTACTTAATAGATGCTTATGTAAATCTTACTCTCTCTCTCTCTCTCTCTCCATCTCTCTCTCTCTCTCTCTCTCTCTCTCTCTCTCTCTCTCCATCTCTCTCTCTCTCTCTCTCTCTCTCTCTCTCTCTCTCTCTCTCTCTCTCTATCTCTCTTATCTAATTTACGACACTCTTTCTCTCCTTTTACATGCAGCCTCAGCGAATTGATGGAGAAGATTCAGGAGAGTGTTCGGAAAGAAACTAAACCTCAACCGAAACGTGACTGGACAGAAGGACTGCACTGTTTGGCCATCTGGTCTGATTCTCTGTAAGTGAAAGAGGTCACTCTCTGTCTGACTATGTAGTCTAGGTCTCATTAAATGAGTAGGGGTGGGCACCGGCCTCCTATCCTCGTTATAAGCATGAAATTGATCTTTTGGAGGATGACTGATGAGCCATCTTCTACTATAACCTCAGGCCAATGTACTATTTTCATTCAATACTATTTTCATTCAATACTATTTTCATTCAATACTATTTTCATTCAATACTATTTTCATTCAATACTATTTTCATTCAATACTATTTTCATTCAATACTATTTTCATTCAATACTATTTTCATTCAAATGCAACTGATGCTTGAGAGCAACTGAGTGAGAGACAGTGGCTGGCAGTAATCTGAGGGGTTGCCAGATGCTGCCATAATTGTCATACGTGCGGCTGCCCAATGTCCGAAAATGGATTTTCTATTTTTTGTGGTCTTAAGTGTGGATGGTCATAAGTCAGGTAGGTCGTAAGTTGAGGAGAAAGTGTATAAGAAATAAGTATATAAGTCAAATGATAATTTTATACACTGATAATGAAATGCCACAACTGTGTCTCCTTCCACATTCAGGTGGCACAGAGTACGGCTGACGAAGGTGACTGACAGCGAAGCCGATGTCCATTTTGTCGACCATGGTTACTGTGGCACGGTGCCACTGAGTGATCTTCGAACCATGTCACAGCAGCTCATGTGCCTCCCTGCTCAGGCGATCAGGTGCCACCTGGCTCATATCAGCCCAGTGCCAGGTAAACTATTAACACTGCTTCTTTACTTTCTTTTATTGGTTTTCTGTTTTATGTTCCATTTCAAGATTTCCTGAGTTCAAATCCCACCCACGTGGGATAAAGTTAGCATTGCCCATTAAAATTTTTTTTTATTTATCCATTTTTTCTTTTGTCACTTAAGGGGTTCAATTAATCTAATACCATTTATATGCTAGTGTTCATTAGTTTATATATTTTTAAGTTCTGAGTTTAACCTTCTCCTTCAGGCTACATTAGAAATTGTTGGGGTTGATAAAATAAGTACCTGCTATGCACTGGAGTTGATGTAATTGACTTAGCCCCTCTCTCAAAATTGCAGGTCTTGTGCCAAAATTTGAATCCTTTATTATTATCATTATCATTATTATTAGGGCAGCAAGCTGGCAGAACTGTTAGCTTGCTGGGTGAAAAGCTTAGTGGCATTTCATCCGTCTCTATGTTCTGAGTTCAAATTCTGCCAAGGTTGACTTTGCCTTTCATCCTTTCGGAGTTTATAAATTAAGTAGCAGTCGATATGATTAGCTTACTCCCTCCCCACAAATTTCAGGCCTTGTACCTATAGCAGAAAGGATTATTAATATTATTGTTGTTGTTATTATTATTATTGTGATGGTAGTGATCGTTAAATAATTCCTCTGTGTATATATCCATTTATTCATGCCCTGCTACACAGGCCATTCATTCAGTGAAAGCTCAGAATTGTTTACCAATCTCACACAATCCCTTGATGGACAGAACAAAATCTTGACCCTAAAGGTAAGCATATTTCAACCTCTGTATTGCTAAAATTGTCCACATGAATTCCCATAGCCTCATATTCCACCTTCGAACCAAGGGTTTATGTTTTTTAACCCTTTAGCATTCAGATTACTCTGTCAAATGTTTTGAATTAATCATGCATTATCTTGTTACTTTGTGGTTTCAGTATGATTGTTTATTTTTAAAATGACAATGTAGTGTCGGTATGAGAAGCTGGATCTGGTTGGTTTGAGCATGTGCATCATCATCATCATCATTTAATGTCCATTTTCCATGCTGGATCGTTTAACAGGAGCTGGCTAGGCAGAAGACTGTACCAGGCTTCACTGTCTGTTTTGGCAGGGTTTTGAATGCCTTTCCTAATGCCAACCATTTTGCAGAATGGACTGAGTGCCTTTTATGTGGCACTGGTACCTGTTTTTTTTTTTTTTTTGAGGCCTGTTTTTTGGCATGGTTTTTACAGGCGGATGCTCTTCCAAACACCAACTTGACAGTGTGGACTGGGGGTCATCAAGTAACTTGCAAGCGGTGGAATATTTGAACTGGATATGGCCAGTTTAAATGCTATATATGTGTGCTCTGGTGTTTTCCCCTGTAATTTGATCCACATTTGACAAATATGGCTATTGATTGTCTGACAGATTTGCAGAGGACATCAGAAACATCTGTCTTGGAAACAGGTCACCTGTCTCTTGCCATTTCTGCTCAGCTGATTTCTCTACTCAATGTCTCTTGGTCTCCAGCTTAGCTCCCAACACCAGATCCCCTATCACTCACACCCACTGGCACACAGGAGATCATCTTCTTTTTCAAAACTTACATGCTCTTTGGTCTAAATCCACTACCTCACAAACTTAATCTCTCTGATTTACTTAAGACCGTGTTAATACTGGGTTCACAAGTGATATCTCCCCAGACACAGACAGTTGGAGCATGTATATGGTTGCTGATGAAGTCCTAACACAGGTTTGAAACCGATCCAGTTGATGTTTCTTTTTCTGTTATGAAGCACAGTTGAGTAAATGGTGCGAGTGGAGGAGATGATAATAACATTGGCTGTGATGATGATGGGACAGGTAGTGATGATGATGATGATGATGTCGTTAGTGGTGGCAACTGTGAAGAAGACGATAATAGTGATTATGATGATGGGTGTGCTAGTGATGGGAAAAATGATGTAGTGGTGGTGGATATGGAAGTGTGTTGTGTGGGGGTGATGCTGGTGATGGTAGTAGTGATTGTGGTGGAAATGATGGTAGGGGTGACGGTGGTGGTGGTGGTAGTGGTGAATGATGGTAGTGGCAGTGGCGGTGGTGGTAGCATGATGATAATGATGTAGTGTTCCTCTTGCTGTTTCAGGTTGTGTCACCCTGTGCACCAAACAATAATGACAATGACATCATTGGAAAGGATGATGTTGAAACAGATGGCTATCCATCGTATGCTGTAGAACTGCTGGATAATACAGCAACAGCTGGCTCTGAAGACTGTAATGATGATGATGATGATGATGATGTTGATGCTGATAATAATAATAATAATAATAATAATAATAATAATAATAATAATAATAATAACCACAGTGTGGGTCAGCAGTTGGTCAACTGGAAGAAAGCAGTGTCCAGAGATGGTTATGTTCAGGTGAGATTACTTCAAGCCACCACTTAATTCCTGTCATATATGTGTGCTCCATATTTTTAACCTATCCTAATACCAGCCTACATGAGACTGTCCTTGGTCCTGGGATACAAACTTACTGTTTTAAAAGTGATCTAAATTATAGTCTTCCATCAAAATGTTAATTTGTGTTAATTGTGTTCCAGCTTAATAATACATACATATGCCAAGGCCTAATTCTCAGACTCTCCATACCATTCCCCATTACCTGTGCAGTTGGGTGTGACATGGAATAGATTACCTCTATTTATATGTATTTCAGTTATTCATGTAACAAACAATTTGGTTAATGACCAAGGTGAAGAAATAGATTATGTTTGTATATGTAGGACCCCACTGTATGAATTTATGTATTTTGTTTTTTTATTTCTAATTTTTTAAAGCCGGTGTTTGAAGAGTCCGAAACAGCTTTCCAGATATTCACTCCTTCGGCTGACAAGCTTGTCACAATATGCTGTGTCCTGTATTGGAAGGAAGTAAGTTCAAATAACACCAAGATGGTATTGCCTGATGCTACTTTGGTACGTGATCTATAACTTAAAGAGTGAACACTTTGTCACTTTTTAGTTTACTTTTCAATTTCTAAAAACCCTTAAGATGTTCTTGCATTTCTAGCAGATGTTCACTCAATTCATTGATAAAGTTATTCAAATTATCAAATTGCTATACAAATTTTTTATAAATTCTTTTGTACATATTTAGCATTGTAAAGGTATTTTTTCAACATTCTTACTTTTTAATAATAATAATAATAAAACTATGTTTCATTTATGTCTTTGTAAATGATAATAAGGTGTTGTTGGCACTCCGTCGCTTACGACGTCGAGGGTTCCAGTTGATCCGATCAACGGAACAGTCTGCTCGTGAAATTAACGTGCAAGTGGTTGAGCACTCTACAGACACGTGTACCCTTAACGTAGTTCTCGGGGATATTCAGCGTGACACAGTGTGACAAGGCTGACCCTTTGAATTACAGGCACAACAGAAACAGGAAGTAAGAGAGAGAGAAAGTTGTGATGAAAGAGTACAGCAGGGTTCGCCACCATCCCCTGCCGGAGCCTCGTGGAGTTTTAGGTGTTTTCGCTCAATAAACACTCACAATGCCCGGTCTGGGAATCGAAACTGCGATCCTATGACCGCGAGTCCGCTGCCTTAACCACTGGGCCATTGCGCCTCCACTAAATGATAATAAGAAACCAAGAATAAACAATATGATAATTAAAATAAGCATGTAGATCACACAAGTTTGGCAGCTGCGAGTTTTGCAAGGCCATTTCTTCATAAAAATGAACTGCTTTATTCTCATTGCTTATCACATTGTAAAAATCTTTAGCTAACATCTTAACCCTTTTGTTACTGTATTTATTTTGAGATGCTCTGTGTTTCTTTCAATTATTTTAAATATAACAAAGAATTTAGTAAAATAACTTAGTTATCATTCAGCTAGCGTTAGGAACATAAATTGTGACTAAGGTTTGGTGGAAGATTTTAATTCAGAACTTTTGAAAAGAAGACATTTGTACTCAGAGCCAGAGGTGGTTTCAGCTGGGTTGGTATCAAAAGGATTAAGAATTGTTTCTCTATTATATATTTTAACCCTTTTGTTATCATATTTCTGTTGAGATGCTCTGTGTTTCTTTCAATTAATTTTAAATATAACAAAGAATTTAGTAAAATAACTTAGTTATCATTCAGCTAGTGTTAGGAACATAAATTGTGACTAAGGTTTGGTGGAAGATTTTAATTCAGAACTTTTGAAAAGAAGACATTTGTACTCAGAGCCAGAACCGGTTTCATCCGGATTGGTAATGAAAGGGTTAAGGGTTTTCTAGAAATTGAAAAGTAAACTAAAATATAACCTAAAGTAATTACCCTTTTAAGTTGTAGATCACACACCAAGGTAACACGTATTACTTTCTTCTTTTTTTTTTTTTTGGTTTCATTTTGACTTTTCCTTGTCATAAAGTTGTTGTCATTGTTTATTGTTGTTTTATTTGTTGTTGTCCCATTGTCTTTGCTGTTTCCATCATTGTCATTTGTTGTTCTTGTTTTTGTCATGACAATTGTTTTACTTATTATTGTTTGTTCCTTCATTTTTCTTTTTGCTATAATTGTCATTTGTTGTAGTTGTTGCTGTTCTTATTGTTGTTGTCATTCAGTGTTGATGTTGTTGTTGCTATTATCATATATTTCATGTTTGTTCTAAAAAGACTTTTTCTCTTTTTCCTACCTCTATCCTGATGTAGGTCAACCTTTACCTTAGCATGTGGCCCAGTGGTTAGGGTTCGATTTCTAGACACAACAGCATGTAATTTTGAGCAGTCCACTTCCCTAAAATGTAGCCCTCTCCTAAAATAAACCCTCCCCTTAAAATATAGATCCTTTTAAAATATAGCTCTTTCCTACAATACAAGCTCCCCTTAAAATATAACTTTCCTCTAAAATAGAATCTTCCCTTATAATTTATCCCTCCTTTAACATATAACTCTTCCCTTAAAATATAGCTCTCCCTTTAGTATATAGCCCTTGCCCTTATAATATAGCCTTTCCTTAAAATATAGCCATCCTTACCTAAAATAGTCATTCCTTAAAATATTATCCTCTCTTCCTTAATAAAACAGCTAAGCTGTCCCCTAAAATATAACCTTTATATAAAAATTTAACCCCCTTTCCCATTCCCTTATCTTTTTAACTGCATCAACCAATGTGGGATCCTCTACATGGTTGTTAATCTTGCTAGAAATAGCAGCCTGTTATTTAATAAAGAGAAGTGGACAATGGATAATGTGGTCTCAGATACACAATATCTGATGAGAAAAAGATAGGATGGTCACAGATGGAACGTCTATGAGCTTAGATTTGCTGGATCTGGATGACAATAATGTTGCTTTCTATTTTTATTACAGGACAAGTCGGGACTTAAACTCACTGCTAACTTGCTTGGAAAATACACAAAAGTCTGTCTCAAGTAGGTGTCCAATGCTTCTCCTTTGCTTTTTCCCTTCTCTCCTCTTCTAGAAAGTCAGTTGCTCATCAGGTCAGATCAGAAATTGTCTGCTAGTTACTAGTAATCATGTAAACCAGTGTTACCTGCTTTGGGATTGAATTCTTAGCGACTGAACCCTAGGGGATTACCTTGGTGCTAAATAAAGACTCTGACATAACATAAAAATAAACTGTATCTGTATACAAAGGTAGATTCAATAATGAAATACCCCATTTGTTACTTCATTTCTATCGAAATACACTGACTTTGTTTCAATTAATTTAGCAAATACTTAAAAATTTAGCAAAATAATTTTGTCATTGTTGTATATGATTAAGCTGGCATTTGGAACTTAAATTTGCATGAAATTTTGATAGAAGGTTTTAATTTAACCCTTTTGTTCCCATATTTCTTTTCAAATACACTGCTTTTGTTTCAATTAATTTTGAAAATAATGAAGAATTTAGTTTAATGATTTTGTCCTTTATTATGTGGGGATTTGAAGCATAAATTAGCATGACATTTTGATGAATTTAGATCACTTTAACCCTTTTGTTACCATATTTTTGTTGAAATACACTGCCTTTGTCATAATTAACTCTGAAAATACTGAAGAATTTAGTAAAATAACTTAGTTGTTAAACAGATTTACTGATGATGTCATGAAAAAACAGTATAACTTATCAATGACTTTCAAAAACTATACATCAATTTCATTGGCTGACTCCAGCAAAAATACTGACCAATCAAAACTTGTAGATTACAAATCAGTCAAATCGTGAGTGAGCTAAACACAGTTTATAAAAAAAAAAAAAAGACAATCACACAGTCACAGACAGAGAGAAGGCGTAGTTAATGACAGACAAGAGAGAACCGAATGCACCATGTGTCACATCAAGTGCTGTTCACTAATAACTGATGTGGAGGGCTAGAGCCATCTAATATGAAGAGGCCACAACAAGAACCACCAAGCTCTGACAAACATAAGGGCTGCATGATGACAGCCAACACTTGTATTCATTTATTCACTCTCTATCTCTCCCTCATCGTCATTATTTAACATCTGTGTTCCAAGATGGCGTGTGTCAGATTGTTTGAGAGGATCCGATGTGCCCAAAAGCTGTATCATGCTCCAGTGTCTGCTTTCACATCGTTTCTACAGCTGGATGTCTCCCCAATGCCAACCACTGAACATTGTGTGTGCTGGGTGCTTCTTTCCTGCCACCAGCACTAGCAAGGTTATTGTACAGTTTACAGGAGTACGAACCTCAGAAAGGGAAACTTTATTTAAGTAGATGAAAAGTATAAGAGAAGGAACCGAAGCGGAACAAGTTTCTTGCTGTAGAGAAGCTACATGATTACTCACATTTCAGAAGAGAGGGTGGGAGTGATCAAGGGAAGCTGAAGAGCAATGGGTTGGGGAGTAGAAGATGAGTGACAATATTGGGCAGCAGAATAATAATGGTGAAACAGTAGACAGGAGAAGGATGAGACCACTGGTCAGAAAAATAGGTGACAACATTCTTGTTCGTTAATTACTTTGAGGTTAACATAATTTTTGAGGGGTAACTTTTAGATACAAGCATAACTGTGTTGTTGAGAAGTTTGCTTCCTAACCACATAGTTCTGGGTTCAATCCCATTGATGCCCTGGGCCAATCAAAGCCTTGTGAATGGGTTTCATCTTCATCATCATGTGTCCACTTTCCATGATTTGACTGAGGACTGGCAAGCCAGAAGGCTGCACCAGGTTCCAATCTGATCTGGCAAGGTTTCTACAGCTGGATGCCGTTCCTAACACCAACCAATCCGAGAGCATAATGGGTGCTCTCGGAATGGTTGATGAAAACTGAAGGAAGCCCATTGTATAAATAAGTATATTTATGTGTGTATGTGTTGACATTATACTATAATTGTAAATGAATGACTTTCATTTGAAATCACGTATAAAAACTTGTCTGACCATGGGGGAAATATTACCTTGCTTGGAAACAGATAAGGGTTGATGACAGAAAGGGCATCTGGCCCAAGAAAATCTGCCTCAATAAACTGTCTGACTCATGTAAGCATGGAAAAAGTGGACATAACGATTACCCCCCCCCCCCCCCCCACCCCACCTTTTTTTAAAATCCTTTTGTTAATTTCATTGTTGCCAGGTATCCTGAGAGACTCATTGCACACAGATACCCTGAAAGCCTGCTCAAACTGTTAAACTACACAGAAGACCTGGTTATCTTTAACACCCTAATAACAATCCTCAAAGGACTCTGTCAACACCGAAGGTATATTCTTTTGTTCTATTCTTTTATTTGTCCCAGCTATTGGACTGTGTTTACCCTGGGCTCTACCTTTGAAGATTTAGTCAATCATAGACACAGGTGTGGCTGTGCTGTTAAGAAATTTGCTTCACAACCACATTGTTTCAGGTTCAGTCCTTGGCACCTTGGGCAAGTGTTTTTTACTCTAGTCCCAGGCCAACCAAAGCTTGGTGAGTACACGAGGTATATCTATAATAATAAAAGTGAAATTCTGTCTGTCTGGTACCCCTGTATCTCAGCTTACATTTGCTTTCCATAGACATAGTATATCCTTTTGGAATCAGGATGATCCTGGGATTGAAAATCTGCCCTTCATTTGGCTCTTGAACTGCCAGCACTGGGACTGGTAAGCTGGAGAGCTGTATCAGACCCCTGTTTGATTTCGCTTGACTTCTATGTCTGGATGCCCTTCCTCGTGGCAACTATTCCACAGAGTGTAGTGGATGCCTCTTATGTGCCACTAGCACTAACCACGACTACGATTTTGCTTGGCTTGATGTGTCCTCTGAGGCACAGCTAATTGCCAATATGTCTCGATCACTTGTCACCACCTTTGTGAAACCCAGCATCTGAAGATCAAGCCTTGCCTCCTTGTCTCATGAGGTTCCTGGGTCTATTTCTTCCACAGGTTTCTTCCTGTATGTATGTATGTATGTAGAAAGAAAGTAAGAGATCAAGAGAAGTGTTGCTCTGCTGTAAAACAACTTATCTTCTTCTGTGGTTCTACATTGAGAACTACAGTTGGCTGTCCAGAGCCAGTGGGACGCTAAGGGAACCATTATGTGGCTGCTTGACCTTCTTGAAGTAGTAGCTAAATCTCCATCGAATCATACCTTCCTGTCTCAAGCAAGGGAAGTGTTTATTAGATGTATAGTAATGTAGTTCAACATCCTTGTTCATAGATCTGCTCATTCAGAGCTGATTTAAGTGACTCACCAAACAAGGGCTGAGGAGTCAGTACACAAGACTTTTGACTCTGACAAAAATGAAGTAGATTGACATGTTTATTTTTTGAACCTGTGGAAGACACACGAGATGTCGAAATATCGTTCACTTGATAACAATGGCACTCTTCTTTTTTTTTTGCTTCTATATCTTCTGGAGGAGTTACCTCAATCTTATAAAATATTATTATTATTATTATTTATTATTATTGCCTTGGCACAGCTTCTAATGCTAGAGATGTACTACGGTGTCAGCATCTTCACTACCAGTGAACTAAGGTAATACCCCTTATTTTTCAAGCACCTTCCGGAGTATTCAAGTGGTTCCAAGTAGTGCTGTTTTCTGCAAATGCTCCACCCTCATTGCAGCCCCTATTTGTTCCATGTACTTCTCAAGATTTTTACTCACTGTTCCCAGGGCTCCAATAATTATTGGTACTACTACCACCTTTTTCATCGACCACAACTGCTTAACCTCCCAAGCTAACCTGTCATATCTATCGACTTTTCTTTCTTCCTTATTGCATACCTTGTTGTCAGCAGGGCATACTATATCTATGGTCCAGCATAGTTTGCTTTTTTTCTCAATTAAGACTATGTCTGGCTTATTATTATTATTATTATTATCATTATTATTATTATTATTATCATTATTATTATTGTTGTTATTATTATTATTATTATTATTATTATTTCCTTTCTTTTTTTTCCTCCAGTATTTATTGTAATATGGAAAGCAATGGTCTTTACAATGTTTTAATGAATATTTTAGAAGTGGTAAGTTTTGGATTTAACTATGTTTTTTTAAAGTTTATGTATTTGTTTTTGAAGATTCCTGATGTGAAATTGTGTGTTGGAACAGATAGTGTTATATTTTGGGATGGTTGATTTTTTGTTTTTGTTTTTTTGCCATGTACCTAACCCAGCACAATCTGTCGCACGGTTGGGTCGTTGGCGACTAAACTGGCAACCTCATGAAGCTTGGTGAGGAGGGTGATTGTTGGGCACCCTGCGGCACGAAAAATAAGACCCGCCAAAGGGCGGAAGAACTGCTGTGTAGTCAACGGCCAATTCAACAAGTACCTTCTTGCGATGAAGTGCCTGTGTGCTCCACTGGCCTGGAGAGTTATGCTGCGGGGAGAGAAATCGTCAGGCAGGTCTTACCAGGCCAGACTGGTCAAAGGGTAGGAAACAGACAAAACCTCAATGACAATAAATCGAATCGTCATCTGTGGACTATATGTATATAGTGAGGTAAGAAGTTTGTTTCCCAACCACATGGTTCAAGGTTCAGCCCCACTGTGTGGCACCTTGGGCAAGTGTCTTCTACTATAGCCTCGGGCTGACCAAATCTTTTTGAGTGGATTTGGTAGACAGAAACTTAAAGAAGCCCATCATCTGTATATATATGTGTGTGTGTGTCCCATGATTGCTTGACAATCGATGTTGGTGTGTTTATGTCCCTGTAACTTAGCAGTTCGGCAAAACTGACCAATAGAATAAGTACTAGACTTACAAAGAATAAGTCCTGAGGTCGACTAAAGGCAGTGCTTCAGTATGGCCACAGTCAAATGAGTTAAGCAAGTAAAAGAATAGAAGAACATATATATATATATATACACATACAAACATACATACATACATATAATTAACGAACAATATAAACAAAGCCTTAATCATCTCTTTCTGTCACTCATGTTCCCTAATATCATAACCGTTTCTTACTGGTTTCTTAGAACAAAGACGAGGCCATCCTCCAAGCAGTGTTACAACTGGTTCCAGATTTGCACAGTTTTACAGACAGGTACGTTGGTAAATAACTATTGGGTTGTCTGGAAAGTTCGTGCTGATTTTTAGAGGAAAGAAAAAGGTCAATAAATACTTGCCATTACATTTTTAATCAACCAAATATGAACCATTTTGTTGCACAATGCGTCTCCATCTTTCCTTTAACTAGAAAATACCCTTCCCAGAACTGAGGTGGTTTCTTGGCAAATAAGTCGAAAGGTAAGCTACTATAAATCGGCATGAACTTTCCGGACAACCCAATATTTTGACACTTTGACTCTTTCTTCCAAGTGTGTGTGTGTGTGTGCATGCATGACTGTGTGTGTGTATACATGTATGCATGAGTTTTGTGTATACATGTGTGTATGCATGTATGTGTGTGTATACATGTGCATATGCGTGTGTGTGCATACATGTGCATGCATGTATGTGTGCATGTGTGTATACATTGTGTGTGTATACATGTGTTCATACGTTGTGTGTGTGTGTATACTGAGTTTCGTGTCCAATGAAAGAGACGATGTTGGCATGGGTGCCAGTCGTCGAATTTAACTCGATTTCGATTTCACTTGCCTCAACAGGTCATTGCAAGTGGAGTTTAGTGTCCAATTTAACTTGATTTCGATTTCACTTGCCTCAACAGGTCTTCGCAAGTGAAGTTTAGTGTCCAATGAAGGAAGGTACGCCTAAGTGGACTGGCTGAGGCCTTAGATTTAGGTCTCACTTGGCTTGCTGGGTCTCTATTATATATATTTTAACCCTTTTGTTACCATATTTCTGTTGAGATGCTCTGTGTGTCTTTCAAATAATTTTAAATATAACAAAGAATTTAGTAAAATAACTTAGTTATCATTCAGCTAGTGTTAGGAACATAAATTGTGACTAAGGTTTGGTGGAAGATTTTAATTCAGAACTTTTGAAAACAAGACATTTGTACTCAGAGCCAGAGCTGGTTTCATCCAGATTGGTAATGAAAGGGTTAAAGTAATAATTACAAATATTTTTTTTTGTCTTTTTCAGAATGGAAAACAAACACAAAAGCTCCAGTGCTGCTTGCTCGTTATTTTTAACAATTTGTAAATTACTGAACAGTGCTTTTTCACCCAAAGTAAGAACTTTTGTAAAAATTGAAATCCTTAACATTTTTTATTATTATTTTCTTCAATTTTTTTCATTCTTTTAGTCTTTTCTCGGTTTTAGTATTTAGACTGTAACAATTCTTTGAGCATCACTTTGGAGAGTTCTTTTCCTTTTGGTCTGTTACATTTGCGAATGACATTGTTTCCAATTTTAGTCATGTAGAGGATTTCCTGGAAATTCTACTTGGAATTGATAAAATTGGCAGCATTTCCACAATAAATGTCAAAGGTTGTTTTACCAGCATTCCTGCTGGTGAAGATATAAGTTTATCTATGTACAACATAGAAAAAAAAAAAAATCACCTGCTACCTCAACGCTCTTGTGACTGCCAGCTTCCCTTAATAATAACCCTTTCTACTATTGGCACAAGGCCTGAAATTTTGGAGATGGAGAATAGCTTATTGCATTGACCCCAGTGCGTAACTGGTACTTATTTTCTTTGACCTCAGAACCGATGAAATGCAAAGTCAGCCTGGGTGAGATTTGAACTCAGAATGCAAAGATGGGCGAAATGCCACTAAGCATTTTGCCAGCTTTTCGCCTTAACATAATAATGAAAATAATAATAATAATAATAATAATCCTTACTACTATTGGCACAAGGCCTGAAATTTGTGGGGAGGGAACTAGTCGATTACATCGACCCCAGTGTCTCACTGGTACTTTATCAACCCCGAAAGGATGAAAGGCAAAGTTGACTGCAGCAGAATCTGAACTCAGAACATAGTGATGGTTGAAATACTGTTAAGCATTTTGTCCTGTGTGCTAATGATTCTGCCATCTTGTCACCATACAACGCTGCCGCCGATGACGACGATGATGATCTCTAAGGCCACCATCGGTCATGGCTGGCCATGGGTATCACATCCGTCCATTTATTGTCTTGGTTGGGCTGCTCGGCTTGAGCAGTGCTTCCCGTGGCTATGGAGACTAATGTGAGAATGACAGTCTTGGCTGCGTAGGTCGCATCTGTGTGGATTCTGGTCTGTCGGCTGTCGATCCCTTACGTCAGACTTGCTTTTTCGCAGCTGCAGCTGACAGCTTCTCTTCACCAATCCGTAGCTTTTCCATGCAAGCCATCATTACAGATCTGTCTTGTAGTGTGCAAGTAACGATGAATAATATTAATAATATAGTTTTGTAAAGCTCTCTATAACAGTTCCCAGCTTAACAAAATCTAACATTATTTCTTGATCTGTTTTGCTCATGCATTTAATTTTTCTGTTCATTTCCAGATGAAAATATCAGTTTGCCAGATGTTGTACTCACTCTGCCAGGATGATATCACGTAAGACTTCTCATGATTCTTCAACATCTTGCTCTTTGCGCACATGCATGCATGTGTGTGTGTGTGTGTGTAAATATATTAATCTGAAAATAAAGAACAACCCATGTCCTTCATTAAGTCATATATATGGATGGTGAGATTGAACCTGTTGATGTCTAGTTTGAATTTTATTACATTGAGACCTCTCACAGAATTCTCGTTTAACCCTTTAACATTCAGATTTCTCTGTCAAATGTAATCCTTATTTATTCACAAAACATTCAAGCGAGGTCGTCGCCACTGCCGCTGGACTGGCTCCTCTGCAGGTAGCATGTAAAAAATATCATTTTGAGCGTGGCCGTTGCCAGTACTGCCTGACTGGCCCTTGTGCCGGTGGCACGTAAAAGCATCCACTACACTCTCGGAGTGGTTGGCGTTAGGAAGGGCTTCCAGCTGTAGAAACTCTACCAAATCAGATTGGAGCCTGGTGCAGCCTTCTGGTTCACCAGTCCTCAGTCAAATCGTCCAACCCATGCTAGCATGGAAGGTAGATGTTAAACAATGATGATGATGATTGTTTTGAATTATCCATGTATTATCTCAGTTTTGAGATTTCATTGATGTGATTGTTTAATTTTAAAATGACATTGTAGGTTGGGTGTGAGAAGCCAGACCTGGCTGATTTGAACAAAACTGGTTGAACAAATCTAGACCAGCTTAAATGTGAAAGGGCTAACATCCACTTTTCCATGTCCCACTTGGGTCAAATGGAATGTATTGCAGTAAATTTTCTACAGCCAGATGCCCTTTCTGTTGCCAACCCTCACCTCACTCCAATTAAGGTTATCTTTCTCCATAGCCAGACGTATTTTGCATGGAAGACTGGAAACAAATGTGATTTTTACAATGTCAAGACACGAGCAGACACAAAAAAATGCACATAAACTGAAATTTGGTGTAAAATTAAATGTAGGCTTTGTGTTAAGTACCTCAGTCCATTACGAAATCTTTGATCTAATATCCAAAGAACATTGGTTTGAGGAAATTAAAACTCTTCAGTAAAAGTAGCTTCAGTTTGGACTTTTTAAAAAAAGGCAACTAAGATTTGTTGAAAAGTTGAAAGTTTTTTGCTGTCAAAAACTTCAGTTTGGTTTCAAACCCTCAGGTTTGGTGTCAAGCACATACGTTTAATGTCAAATACTTTGGTTTGGTGTCAAAACTTCAGATTTCATGTTAAATACTTCAGTTTGGTGTCAAAAACTTGAGGTTTAATATCAAATATTTTGGTTTGGTGTCAAAACTTCAGGTTTGATGCAAATACTTTATTTTAGTGTCAAAAACTTCAGGTTTGATGTCAGATACTTTGGTTTGGTGTCAAAACTTCAGGTTTAATGTTAAATACTTTGGTGTCAAAAATTTAAGTTTGCTTTCAAAACCCCAGGGTTAGTGTTAAATAATTTATTTTTCATGTTAAAATAAACAATCTCCTTAACTCTAACTAGTAATTCCAAACCATTGTTTCAATTCCAGGGTGAGTTTGCTGCTTCTCCAGTCTCACATGTGCCCCCACTTGATAGCAGAATTTGTCAATGTTGATGACCACGATCTCTTGGAAGCATACTTGTCATTGTTCTGTATTCTTATAAAGTTGGAAAGGTATTGTGGTAATATTTTTTAAATATTTATAGTAATTTTTATTTATTTCTCTTTCTTCCACTTTTTGTTTTGTGAAAAGGTTAACCCTTTCCTTACCATATTTCTGTTGAGATGCTCTGTGTTTCTTTCAATTAATTTTAAATATAACAAAGAATTTAGTGAAATAATTTAGTTATCATTCAGCTAGTGTTAGGAACAGACACTGACTAAGGTTTGGTGGAAGATTTTAATTCAGAACTTATGAAAACAAAACATTTGTACTCAGAGCCAGTTTGAGCCGGGTTGGCAATGAAAGAGTTAAAGAAGAGGAAGGGAAAACAAAACACTGAGGCCAAAGTTGTGATGAAAGTTATGATATGGCAATTGTAACAGAGATGATGGTTGTTGTTGTTGTTATTGGTGGTGGTGGTTGTGGAGATTGTCATAATTACTAACCTTCCACCTCTGCCTCCTCTCTATCCCTCACCTCCTCTTCTTCCTCTATTTCCTTTTATTCTGCCTCCCCTCTTCTTTTTGTCCATCTTCCTTTCTTTTTTTTGTGTGTTGAGGAGGTGGTGGTGGTGGTTACGATAATAGCATTGAGGAGGTTAGTGAAGTGAAGTGATGAGGATGGTGATGGAAAGGAGGAGGAGCAGGAGAGGGTAGTGGTGGTTGATGATGATGATGATGATGATGGTGGTGATGATGCTGACACTAGTTGTCATCTTCTTCTTCTTCTTCTTCTTCTTCTTCTTCTTCTTCTTCTTCTTCTTCTTCTCCCTCCACAGTGGCCTTGACGAACTGAAGCGTGAGAAACCAATCCATTCCATACTGCAGATCATCGAAGACAGAAAGTGTAGCAAGGTAGGTCAGCCAGGTTTTGTTTTTCCGCAATTTCTTCATTTCCATCATGAATTTCTTATTCTTGTGAATGGTATTTCACTGTTGTTGCTGTTGTTGTTGATGTTGTAGTGGTGGTGGTAGAATTAGTAGTGGTTGCAGTGCCAATGATGGCAGTTATGATGGGAGTGGCAGAGGTTTTAGTTGTTGTGGTGGTGGTGGTATTAGAGTTAGTGTTGGGCGGTAATAATGAGGGTTATAGCAGTAGTCTTGCAGTCATTGTATGGTAGTGGTGGTAGCGACAACAGTTGTGGTATCAGGCTGTAGTTGTGATAGTCCATAGCAGCACTTGGCAAATTTTCACCATATTCTTGTAAGTTAGGTAATTCTTATTTTCTTTTATTCTTTTTGTTTGTTCCAGTCATTTGACTGTGGCCATGCTGGAGCACCGCCTTTAGTCGAACAAATCAACCCCAGGACTTATTCTTTGTAAGCCTAGTACTTATTCTATCGGTCACTTATGCTGAACTGCTAATGTAAACACACCAACAATGGTTGTCAAGCAATGCTGGGGACACAAACACAAACACACACACACACATAAATATACATACATACACACACACACACACACACACACACACACACACACACATGCACACGCACATGATGAGCGTCTTTCAGTTTCTGTCTACCAAATCCACTCACAAGGCTTTGGTCGGTCTGAGGCTATTGTGGAAGCCACTTGCCCAAGGTACGACACAGTGGGACTGAACCCAGAACCATGTGGTTGAGAAGCAAGCTTCTTACCACACAGCCACACCCTGCGACTATGTACAATACTATGCTATTCCATGCTGTAACCATTTCCCACTCTTCGCCTTCTGATTGCAGTGTGTTCATATTTGTCTTCAAGTCTGCAAGAACCTTTCTGAACAAAGCCGGAAAAGCAAAACATTGCTCCTGGAATTGAACATAGTTCCAATTCTAATGAGGTAAGTGTCCTTGGAGAATGCCAAAAATTAGGCCCTTGTTCCATTATTTCTCTGGATTATTAATCATCGTCATTGTTTTTTGTTGTGCTCAAGTAGAAGACCCATCAAACCTAGCGAAATCGTAGTGATGACAGATACTGGCACCCGCGCCAGTGGCACTTAAAAAGCACCCGAGGGGCAGCCAGCCACAGAGAGCATGCCAAATCAGACTGGAGTCTAGTGCAACCCCTGATTAAACTGTCCAACCCATGCCAGCATGGACACTGGACGTTAAATGAAGATGACGACAGCGGTGGCGACGATGATGACTACGACAATCTGCTTTCCATGTTGGTATGGGTTGAAAGGGTCATCAAAGTCTGAGTTACTCTCATTGAAAGCTACAGTCTTCAAAAGACTTGGTACATGTGCATGTCATTTGGTTTGGTTTCTAAGGCTGGATGCCCTTCCCATTTACCAACTACTTGTACTGGATGCATTTTCTCATGGCACCAACACTTGAGAGACCGACCAGGCTTTAGCAAGACACAACTAAACGGGACCGCATAATAAGACTGTGAACAGCAGGAGGTGCTGTTGGAAGTTTCCTTATATGCAGTAAATGTAAATTTGGGATAGGAACAAGCAGTGATGGATGAGATGTGAATATACATATATATATATATATAACGTTGACGATTTTTTGCCCCTCCGTCTTCGTTTTCTCTTGGACTTTCCTCTGTCCCCTGTTTCTGAAGAAGAGCTTTGCTTGAAATGTAAAACCACCTTTCTATCCTTCCCTGAGCGTCTGCTAATACTTTACATGTACCACACCCATGCGTTGTTTTTTGGTGTTCTTCATTTTTTGGGATTTACTATATATATATATATATATATATATATATATATATATATATATATATATATATATATATATATATATCTATATACGTGAAAAGACATTCGAGCGAGTTCGTTGCCAGTACTGCTGGACTGGCTCCTCTGCAGGTGGCATGTAAAACACCATTTCGAGCGTGGCCGTTGCCAGTACCTCCTGACTGACCATCGTGCCGGTGGCACGTAAAAGCACCCACTACACTCTCAGAGTGGTTAGCGTTAGGAAGGGCATCCAGCTGTAGAAACTCTGCCAAATCAGATTGGAGCCTGTAGTAGCCATCTGGTTCATCAGTCTTCAGTCAAATCGTCCAACCCATGCTAGCATGGAAAGCGGACGTTAAACGATGATGATGATGATGTTGATATAATTACATATGTACCATGTTTATACATCATATTTGGTGGCATAAGAGATGCAAAAGCATATTACATGCATCTTAATTTCAGCAGTGGAAAAAATTTTTAAAGCATTAACCCTTTATCATTCAGATTAATTTGTCAAGAGCAATCCTTATTTATTGATATTTAAAAAAAATTAATCTGGTATTATCTCATGACTTCAAGATTTGAAAGATATAATTGTTTATTTTTAGAATGACATTGCAGGGTAGCAGTGAGATGCTGGTTCTGGCCAGTTTGAGCATAAAATAGGTAAAATATTTGGGCTGGATAGAGTCGGTTTAAACACTAAAGGGTTAAAACGGGCATCAGCAAATCGGGGTAAATTACCCCAAGCAGGGTAAAAATGAAATTCTTGGGAATGATGAAGACTCATTAGACATGAATAAGATTATATAAAAAATGTGTTCCTTCTTACAACAGAAATTTTTTTCTGACAACAATGCATCTTTACATTATTTCAACCACTATGCCATATGGTGTAGTGGTTAAGAGCAGGGGCCAGTAACCCCAAGATTCTGAGTTCGATTCCAGGCAGTGACCTGAATAATAATAATAATAATAATAACAACAATAACAAGAAGAAGAAGAACAACAACAACAACGAAAAATACCATAGGAATGAGAACCCAGGTTTGAAATTTTCCCAAGACACCTGATGAAGGCTGGAGGGTATATCAACTGAAACGTTGTGTTAACAACAAACAAGATGAGAAATATCCGTCAAATGTAAATAATGTAAATAAAAGTGCATCTTGTCATCAAATACAGTATGAATACATTTATTCATACTTATACATGTAATTCTTTTATTCTTTTACTTGTTTTAGCCATTTGACTGTGGCCATGATGGAGCACCACCTTAATTTCTGTCTTTTTTTTTTTTTGTTTTTGCAAGTAGGTTGTGTTTGTTGCGTTTCTTTCAACTATAGATGCCTTGATGTTCATACACTGCTGCTATTTCGATCTTGTTGGATCTCATCAGTATGGAGGATCTGGTGTGAGTCTCACTATATGTGCTAGAATGTATATATATGGCTCTGTGTTTGTGTACAAATATATTTTGCCAGCGTAAGCATATGTAGGTGTGTGTATATGCATATATATATATAAACACACACACATGTTTATATATAATAATGCAGGCGTAGGAGTGGCTGTGTGGTAAGTAGCTTGCTTACCAACCACATGGTTCCAGGTTCAGTCCCACTGCATGGCATCTTGGACAAGTGTCTTCTACTATAGCCTCAGGCCGACCAAAGCCTTGTGAGTGGATTTGGTAGACGGAAACTGAAAGAAGCCTGTCGTATATATGTATATATATATATATATATATATATGTTTGTGTGTCTCTGTTTGTCCCCCTAACATTGCTTGACAACCGATGCTGGTGTGTTTACGTCCCCGTAACTTAGCGGTTCAGCTAAATAGACCGATAGAATAAGTACTAGGTTTCCAAAGAATAAGTCCTGGGGTTGATTAGCTCGACTAAAAAGCGGTGCTCCAGCATGGCCACAGTCAAATGGCTGAAACAAGTAAAAGAGAAATAAAAGAGAAATATGTGTGTGTGTATGTTTATATGTATAGATATATATTCTTTGTTTTTAATTTCAGTTTTAAAGAAGCTTTAGCCAATGTTGCTGCTGTTGCTGCTGTTGGGACTTCTGCTTCTACTGCTGCTGCTGATAATGATGATAGTGGTAGTCATCATATTGATGATGATGATGGTAGTGGTGGTGGTGGTGGTGGTGGTGCCGCTGGCAGCTGTTATGATGCAGACTCTTTGCGACTCTGTGAAGAGTTACTTGAGAACCTGACTGTGAGAGTCACACCGTGCCTCGATGTGCAGCAACAGCCTTCTTCCGATGGCCTCCTCCTGACGACCAGCGATACAAACAACAGGTGAGTGTTAATTTACCTGTTGGAATGTATGGGTGGTGGTGGTGGTGGTAGTGGTGATGGTAGTGACGTTGGTGGTGGTGGTGACAGTGTTGATGGTGACGGTGGTGGTGGTGGTGGTAACAGTAACGGTGGTGGTAGTGGTGACAGTGGTTGTGGTGGTGGTTGTGACAGTGGTGATCAATAGTGTTGTATCAATTGTTGTGGTGTGACGATAGTAGTGGTAGTATTGGCAGTGTCGATAGGAAAGCTCTTATATGGAGCAGTTTCTCTCTGTCTTCTATTTCATTCATTGCCAACTGATTAAACTGGTTTTCATTATATATTTACTTATATCTGATCAACCCCAAAACATGTTGGTCTTCATCTAACATTTTACTCAATCATTCTACTTTCTGGTATCTTCTTGCAGCTCCCCTGCAATTTACTGGTGCCAGAACAAATTTCGGTTACTGGTGACAGCCGAGATGGATCACGCTGAAGATTTCACTGCAGACTTTGAGGAGACTGCAATCCATATTCGGTAAGTTGATTCTAATGATAGTTTTTCTCTCCTCTCTAAAATTTGAAACTCCTTCTTGTTCCGCTGCTGCCCTGTGTCAAAATTTGAAACCAATGCATGTTTATATTCTAAGATTTTGTTCTCATTCACATGTGGTCAAGATGGTCTTTGTACATTTGTTTTCTCCTTTTCAGGCCAGTGGTCAACAACGAACCAGTTTCAGCGACCTATGGACTTTATGACAAAGTGGTCATCTCCAAGTGTTTTATGCGTCACAAACCAAACAAGATACAGATGTCACTGGCAAAATCAGACCCAGCTTATTGGCCTCGTCTCTTGGAGACAACAGAAAAGGTAGAAGTAGTCTTTGTTGTATGAGCTTTTAGCGTTGTCGTTTTATCTTTTACTTGTTTCACTAATTGAGCTGTGACCATGCTGGGGCACTACCTCGAAGTGTCAAGTCAAACAGATCAACCCCAGTGCTCATTTTTGATGATAAAGTCTGCAACTTAGTCTATCGTTGCTTTCTGACGAGCCACTAAGTTTCGGGGACATAAACAAACCATCACTGTTTTGTCAAACAATGGCAGGCAGGTCAGCAAATACAAAGTGTTGAACACACACACACGCATACATAATGGATATGCAAATATATAAATATATGCACACACACATACATATATGTATATATACACATATACACGTGCGATCTGCTTCTTTTGGTTTCTCTCTCTCAAATCCATTCACCAGCCTTTATTCCACTTGGTTGGTGCTATCGAAGAAGACACGTGGCCCAGATGCTGTGTAGCGTGACTGTGATTGAACATGAGACTTCATGGTTTGGAAAAAAAAAAAACACTTCAGACCCTCCAAAGATCAGTATTGCCTTTTGCATTTCATTTTTCATCCCTGTTGGAATAGGGGTTGATAATGAAATATGTACCAGTTATGTACTGGGGTTGACTACCAGTTAACTACCAGATCTTTACTTCTGCCTAAATTTGTGGATTTGTGCAAAAATCTAGAAACCCTTCATTCACACGTTTCTGTTGTGTCTCTTTTTTTTTTCCAGTTTCCAAATATTCACAAAGACTTTGGAAGGTTTGAAATGGACTTTGATGATGATGATGATAACAAGGCCTTTGAAGAGGAAGAAGTCATTCCTGATGACGATAACCCTTTCACACTGAAAGGTAGATATTTTATTTCCCTTCTCTCATTATTGTGTAGATGTAGGACAGCATTGTTACCATCATTCTACCAAAATGCATCTCTTTGCTTCAACTGATTTAACCCTTTGGGATTTCAACTGGCCATATTTGGCCAAAATATTCTCCTTCCTTTATGTTCAAATCAACCAGATTTGACCTTTCACACCTACCCTACAATGTTGTTTTAAACATAAACAGCCACACCAAGATAATGCAGGATAAATTCAAAACAGTGTGAAGAAATAACTATTATTGACAGAGTAATCTGTCAATGCTTAAGGGCTAAAAAAATAACGTAGCGTTTAGTAAAATTACTTTGTCATTAAAGAATAAATTGTTTTGAATGACACAGCAACGCACTATAATACAAACAACGGACTCTAATAACTGTTGAAATTTAATCATCTATAGTCTGATATGATATTTCAGAATATAAAATTCCTTCTTCAGATATCCCTAGGAATTGATGGAGTCGCTGCTATAATTGGTTTTCCAATGGCTTTTTGTTTTTTTGGAATGTCTCAGCAGTGGTCTCATGAAGCTCCTTCTGAAATTCCTCATGAGAAGTGCATGAGGTTAGCCATATCTCAAGCTCATATGTGCTGGCACATCCGTAGTGCTACTTCTAAGTTATGTGTTATGCGTACAGCTAAATAATATATTGATTACCAACGTCCATTATTAAGTTGTTTTTAGAACATAAATTAACATGAAATTTTGGTAAAAGGTATTAATTTAGATCACTCTTACCCTTCTGTTACCATATTTTTGTCGAAATATACTGCCCTTGTTTCAAAAGTATTGAAGAATTTAATAAAATAATTTGAATTTAACATATAATAGTGTCTCATAAAGCGAGATTTCAATACATCTTAAATTTGCAGAGGAATCTGTAGTGGGGGAGTTTAGCTCAATCGGTCAGAGCATCGTGACGCGTAATCACGGAGATGTGAGTTCGTGTCCACAGCTGACCTCCTACACCTTTTACTGCAAAATAGGGGTAGTTTATCCTGTTCAGGCTATATTATTAGCATTATCCTGCGTTTGTTGAGAAATTAAAAAATCACTTCTTTAATTTTCTAAGACATCTCAACGCTTTGTTTACGTTTGTTGTAGTTTGAATTTAATTTTGTCATTATTAAACTGGTGTTTGGAACACAAATTAGTTTGAAACTTTGATGGAAAATTTTAATTTATATCACTTTAAAACAGTATGTTTTTATCATAGACCCAGGATAGTTTTGGGTAGGTTAGTACTGATGTCTATGCAATCAACTTGCTCTCTCCATTAAAAATATTGCTGTTCTTTTGCCAAAATTTAAAACTATTATTATTTTTATTAAATAAGGTGGTGATTTTGCAGGATCATTAGCATGCTGAGTAAAATGCTTCTGAGTCTAGATTCTGCCAGGGTCACCTTTGTCTTTCATCCTTCAAGGCTTGATAAAATAAGTACCGGTTGAACACTGGGATTGCTAGCTTTAAGCCAAAATTTGAAACCAGTATCATTATTATTATTATTATTGTTGTTGTTGTTGTTGTTGAGGCAAGTGAAATCGAAATCGAACCAAATTCGATGACTGGCACCTGTGCCAGTGGAGCGCTAACAGCACCATCCGACCGTGATCATTGCCAGAGCAGCTGTCTGGCTTCCATGCTGGTGGCACGTAAAAAACGCCATCTGAGCATGACCGTTACCAGTGTCCCCTTACTGGCACTTGTGCCGGTGGCACGTGAAAAGACATTTGAGCGAGGTCATTGCCACTGCCGCTGGACTGGCTCCTCTGCAGGTGGCATGTAAAAAATACAATTTGAGCGTGGCCGTTGCCAGTACCGCCTGACTGGCCTTCGTGCCAGTGGCACGTAAAAGCACCCACTACACTCTCGGAGTGGTTGGTATTAGGAAGGGCATCCAGCTGTAGAAACTCTGCCAGATCAGATTGGAGCCTGGTGCAGCCATCTGGTTGCACCAATCCTTAGTCAAATCGTCCAACCCATGCTAGCATGGAAAGCAGACGTTAAACGATGATGATGATGATGATGATTATTATTATTATTATAATAAAAATGGCTGTGGGCTGTCAGAATCATTTATCATCATTATTATTATTATTATTATTATTATTCTAAAAATGGTTATAGGCTGGCAATGGCTGTGGGATGACTGAATCATCATCATCATCGTTATTATTATTATTTAAGGCAGCAAGCTAGCAGAATTGTTAGCACACTGGGTGAAATGCTGAGTGGTATTTTGTCTGTCGCTATGTTCTGAGTTCAAATTCTACTGAGGTCGACCTTGCCTTTCATCCTCTTGTGGTCAATAAATTAAGTACCAGTCAAGCATTGGAGTCAATGTGATTGATTGTCCCCTCCTCACAAAAGTAAGTACCTCCTCCCAAAGTTGCTGGCCTTGTGCCAAAATTTGAAACCATTATTATTATTATTATTATTATTATAAGTACCAGTTACACACTGGGGTTGATGTAATCGACTTAGACCCACCCCCAAAATTTGAGACCTTGTGCTTCCAGTAGAAAGTATTATTGTTGTTGTTGTTTTTCTGTTTATGTATTTTTTTTTTTTTTTTTTTTTTTGTAGTGAAAGTACAAGTATCAAAAATTCCTGAAATTTCACAGATTATTCTACCAGATTACGAGAATTCCGATTCAGAAAGCAGCCTGGACATTGATAGAATAGATGATTATGACCGCTTCAACATTTACGATGTAAAATACTAAAACATTGCAAGCTGAAACTAAATTCGCCTGCCTGTCGTTGAGTTTCAGCCCATGCCCATTGTGCCCTTCACTGTTCACCTGTGTCCGGTTCTTTACAACTTCTGTGATATATCTTCTCATTTAATCATTGCTGTTGATGGAGTGAGTGATAGACCAGTGTCTTGATGAGCTACACAATTAGACCAACTTAATCACTGCTGTGATTAACGAGACAGGTTGTTAATTAAACATTTAGTATTTAAACCAGCCAAAATATTCAGCCCTGTTTTATCTTCAAACTGGCCAGATCTGACCTCTCGCACTTTTCCGACAATATTATTCTGCAAATAAAGAGTCTTATTATTGAAGTCTCAAAGCTACAAGGTAACGCCTGACTAATTCAAATCAATGGCAATGAACAGGCATTATATTTGACAGAATAATCCGAGTGCTGAAGGGTTAAACATTTAATCAGTGCTGGGATTAATGCTACTGTCCATTCATTAAGCATTTAACCACCTGAAACTGTTTGTCGATCATTCCTACACACACACATGCATGTGTGTGTGTGTGTATATGTATATATCAATATATATATCCAAGAAAGTTAGGGGTTGTGAATCCAACCCACTAAGGGATAATATCTATCCAATATACTGCCGGAAGAATACCCAATTATTATTACACTAGTGTTTTTTCATTGCATGGCAATTACATTACCAAGTGCAATAAATGGGTGTGGGTAAAAAGTTATTTTACCATTAATTTATAATGCAATAAGAAAATGGAAGGGATTAATAGGTGGTGTTCATCAACTTGCAGACATTGTATTATGTTAATTTATTTGTTTACTAAAAGGACAGTAATAACAATATACAAACACATGCGACATATTATGTCATATCAGTAATTATAAAAATGACATATAGTGGACTTCTGTTACTATATGTCATTTTTATAATTACGGATATGACATAATATTTCACATGTGTTTGTATATTGTTATTATTGTCCTCTTAGTAAACAAATAAACAAGTAAATTGACATAATACAATGTCTGCAAGTTGATGAATACCACCTATTAATCCCCTCCATTTTCTTATTGCTATATATATGTATATATATATGCACACACACACACACATATATATATATACACACACATATATATATATATACACACACACACATATATATATATATATATATATATATATATACATACACACACACACATATATATATATATGCATACACATCCATATATATATATCATGTAAAACAGAACCTGTTTGTATTATTTTGGAAAAGCAATCAAACAATGTGTGTGTGTGTGTAGATATGTTTTCATTTCTGAGAAATATGTGTATGCATGCGTAAATGTATAAATCTGTGTAAGTGATTGACCAGACTATCAGCTGTTGTTAGACATCACTGGTCACAATGCACTTTGCACTGTCTCAGCTTTTCAATGATGCCACTCTGCCGGCTTGGGGAGCTGGCCAACGTTCTCCCTGGTTAGAAAGCCAGTCCGTTGCAGGGTGGCCTGTTTACAACTGAATGGACTTCAGCAACATGAAATGAAATACTTTGCTTAAGGGCACCATGCACAGCCAGTCTAGGAATCGAAACCACGATCTCACAATCATGAGTGCAACTTACCTAACCACTAGGCCATACACACTTAAATGGATTCATCTCAAATTTATTTTGTTGCATTATTCAGAAGACGGAGATCTGGCGGTGTTGTTAGCATGCTGTTAACTGTATTTCATTTGTCTTTACACTCTGAGTTCAAATTCCACTGAGGTTGGTAAATTAAGTACCAGTGAAATACTGGGGTTGATGTAATCAACTGCTCCCCTCCACCAAAATTTCAAGCTTTGTGTGTGCCTATAGTAGAAAGGATTATTTTTATTATTATTATTATTAGGAAGGTGTCCCTTATGTTCTGAGTTCAACTTTGCTTTTCAACCTTTCGGGTCGATCAAATAAGTACTATTTGAGTGCTGGGTTTCATATCAACTGATCCTCCTACCCCCTGAATTTGCTGGCCTTATGCGTAAATATGAAATCATCATCATTATTCTTTTCTACTCTAGGCACAAGGCCCGAAATTTTTTGAGGGGAGAGGGGGCCAGTCGATTAGATCGACCCCGGTACGCAACTGGTACTTAATTTATCGACCCTGAAAGGATGAAAGGCGACATCGACCTTGGCGGAATTTGAACTCAGAATGTAAAGATAGACGAAATATCACTAAGTGTTTTGCCTGGCGTGGTAACCTTTCTGCCAGCTTGCCATCATATTATCATTATCATTATCATTATCATTAAGGCACCAAGCAAAGAGAGAGAATAAGAAGTGGACATATTTGTCATTGGTGGAATGCCTTCGATCATAGATGTGTTGGTTCAAAACTGATATCTGAAGTTAATCATCATCATCATCACCATGATCATTCAAATATGTTTTCGACAAAATCTGGAGGACGCAAGGACTCTATCATGCTATGCTTGCTTTGGCATGGTTTCTGTGGCTGGTTGCCATTTCTAATGCCGACCATAACACAGCGTGCACCGAGTACTGTATTTTGTAGCACTGGCACTCACGAGGTTACCATGCAGTTAAAAAAAAAAAAAAAAAAAAAACATGGATGGTGGAGGAATTTGTCTGAAGAATCAAGGGGTCGAAATATGACAGAAAGCAAATAGTACACGCGATTGACTTCTTTGTATTATAATCGCCTTACCTCGGTTTTCCTTCCTCGACTGAGTCTGTCTTGCGGTATCCGATCCTCGTGGCACGTCAACAACCCCATTCGAAAAGGGCATGAAATCCCGATCGAGGCTCCCTCTGCCCTTCTTCCTCTTCTGGTCAGCTCACCAGTCGCTGACGTCATACCACAGTTTCCATCTATGAAATCCACTCACAAGGCCTTGGCTAACCTGGGGTTATTGTAGAAGAACCCCAGTTGCCATAGTTGGACCGAACTCAAGACCATATAGTCAGGAAGGAAGCCTCTTAACCACATACATATTTATATAATATATATATATATATGTATTGTTATATTTTTACCAATTAACCAGGTGCATTAATTGGCAAAAAAATATGACCATCCCCAAATGTAACAAGATCAATTTCAACACATGGATTCACATCAGGAATCTTGCAAAACAAATACACAAATGCATGTCATCATTTAACGTCCGCTTTCCATGCTGGCATGGGTTAGACTATATATATATAAAAATATAACGTGTGCATGTTGTGCAAATAGTGAAACTAATTGGGAGTTAAATGTGCTTTTTATGGAGCAAGATGATAATTAACAATGCAAATAGTTTTACATACTCATCAATATGATGATGGTGTTGGCTGACTTCATCACTCTGACTCTGCAGATGTGTGTCCTTGTCCATCCCTATGGATACCTCACTTCTATGAGCCTCTACCTGGTTGTTTGATCAGCTATAAGTAGCAGCCAAATTTTCCTCAAACTATACCCTACTGATTTGGAAATGGAATAAGGATATACTAGAAAGGTAACCATTCTGCATTATTTGAGGTCTTAATTGCAGAATCTGCAAGTACAGAAAATGTGCAATATCAAGTTTTTATAGCGTCCCACTTTTGACTGCATGAGTATGCGATACATGCAGGTGGACAAATTGTGCAACATCAACACTATTGTTATACCCCATTTGGTATCTGCTGCAGCAGAGTGTGTAGTTATCTGCAAGTGTACTGAACTTGTGCAGTAATTGTTGATAAAGAAATTCTGCATTGTCCAAACTGTCCCATTTTACACTGATGCAGAATGTACTGTCATCTGCAATTGTACAGAAACAAAGAAAATATGAAGACAAATGCATTTCACCTAATTCTGTTCATTACTACTTATGTAATTACCTGATGATAATGCTGTCAAGATTGTCCCAATTTACCCTATCAGAATCCTCACTGCAATTGTACAGAAATAGTGCAATGTCAAGATTGATGCATTACACCTCATTTGGTTCTTTACATTATATGTGGGTGTACAGGGTTTAGACTGTCCCATTTTATTCCTAACTGCATGTTTGTTCTTGTGTGTGAAGCATCTGAAGGAGCAGACAGAACAGCAAAAAAGGTACAGTATGTCACGCTGTGCCCCATACATTTCTTCACTTTGTTTTAGTTTTAAGTTTAGAAAGTTTTTAATAAGTTATCTGAGGTAAGTTTCATCAGATGGCTAGGGTTCAGCTGATTTGCTAGGAATAGCAGCCACATCCCCCTGAAATAACACGGGGGCGGGGGTGGGGGGTGTACTGAAATAGTTCGTAGCTTTGAGGGTATTATGAAAGGCCCAACCTTCCGAGTTCATTTACAGGGCTTAGAAAAACTGCACCAAATGTGTGAACCTGAGAGGGGAACATGTTGAAAAACTATAAATGATCTTGTATTTTTACCTAAAGATAGAAACTTTTCAGTACCCCACTTATACCATCTTAAAAAAAAAGAGGAAGGACACCTCAGATAAAATCGTCCTTGGTGGTCATGGTTGGAATATTTTTGATCATAGCTCTTAGTCAAGACTGAGACTTTTCCTGTTGTTATGAAGGGCTAGAGGGGCAGTTGACTAAACTCTGGCACTTTGTTGATTTTCCAATAAGATAAACAATAAAGTAAAATCCTCACATAAAAAAAAAAAAAGCCCTAATCCCAATGACCCTCATATCTACAGCTGTTGTTTTCCCCCTCCCCTCAAATGCGTCTTGAACGACAATAAAATCTAAACAAAAACAAACTGTATTGTTTATTATCTTTCCTTGTTTCAGTGATTAGACTGTGGCCAAGCTGGATCACTGGTTCAAAGGAGCTCAGTTGACCAAATTGGCTTTAGTAAAATTCCATGTGACTAAATAATACAAATCGTTGTAGCGCATTCCTTTTTCTACCACTAATAAAGCCAATTAATTTTTTTTGTAGACGAAGAGTATTTATCCAATTTTCTAAGCTATTTCAGGATTCCTTTCACATTCTGTAAAATACCAATGCACTAGGGGCTCCAAAGTTTGTTTATAAAAGTATATCATTCATCCAGGAGTCACTTGAGAACATTTCTGTTTCATTACTAATCCACTTCCATTTAATATTTCTAATTCCAGAGGGCAAGCTGGCAGAACCATTAGCATGCCAGCCCTTTCAGGGTTGATAAATTAAGCACCAAAGGCAGCGAGCTAGCAGAACTGTTAGCACACCAGGCAAAATGCTTAGCGGTATTTCGTCTGTGTTTACATTCCGAGTTCAAATTCCGCCGAGGTCTACTTTGCCTTTTATCCTTTCGGGAGTCGATAAATTATGTACCAATTGCGTATTGGGGTCGATCTAATTGACTGGCCCCCTCCCCAAAACTTTCGGGCCTTGTGCTTAGAGTAGAAAAAAATATTTCTGATTTTATAAAGGGAGGGGGGGAGAGGTTGATTTGACTAAAAGGTCAAGGCAGTGCCCAAGCATGGCCACAATCTAATGACTGAAACGAGTAAAAGAAAGAAGATAAATAAATACTACATTCGACAGACAAGTAATCCGAAGGATGAAAGATAAAAAAGAGAGATAATCACAGCCATTCATAAATAATATGAGAAGCTGAGATGAATCTTAAGACAAAGAACTGACCACTACAATTTTGACATCATTTATTTGTTTTGATTTCAATTAGTTCCTTATATGTTTGGCAACAAAAGACCCATTTTGTACCTTCTAACTGTCCCTCATCTCTCTCTTTTTTTTTTTTTACAAAAGACTTTTTATTAAATATTTTTCCCTTTATATTTTTCTCCACCTTCAAAGAATTATACATATGTGTATGTATGTATGTATAAATGTATGTATGCACATATGTATGTGTATGTATATATCAACATACACATACTATATATATATATATATTTGTAAAGGTGTGTGTATCTTCTACGCATGCATGTATGCATACACACACATGCATGCATGTGCAATAACTGGCTTTCAAAGTTGAGCAAGAATACGAGATGAAATCTAAGCATTTTTGGCTCGGATAGCAGCTCGCTTGCCAGTGACAGCCTGGAAGCCTGACTTGATGCTTGTGACAGAACAGCGGGAACCGCAGGTCTCACACTGTAAGAAGAACAGCCTTGTGTCTTTCTGGAGCAAGGTCTCCGGAGACCGGCAGGTATGGCATGTGACGTATTCCTCTGTAAAAGACAAACAAAACAAATTGATTCTATATTTAAGAGATGAGGGATTATGTACATTATTTACATTCGACAAATATAATAGAAAAACATGACCATTGAAAAATTATCTTATCCTAGATGTTAAAGACAATGGCTGTCAGCAATGTAAATTCAAATATTTAAAGTCAATGACAACTTGCACAACATTGCTGGCACTCTCCCCAACAAAGCCAAGTAATTCAGAAAACAAGTGAGAGCAAGATCTCCAGCTTTGCAATAAGGCAGGTGATATTTCAGAACTTCCTTCTCCTAGAAAGATGTCTAAACAAAAACTAGGGGACATTATTTACATTTGACGGATATTTGTCCTCATCTTGTTTGTTGTTAACACAACGTTTCGGCTGATATACTCTCCAGCCTTCACCAGGTGTCTTGGGGAAATTTCGAACCAGAATTCTCATTCCTAAGGTATTTTTCAGTATTATTATAATTATTATTCAGATCACTGTCTGGAATCAAACTCGGAATCTTGGGTTTAATAGCCTGTGTTCTTAACCATTATGCCATATGCCTGTAGGGTATATCAGCAGAAATGTTGTGATAACAACAAACAAGATGAGGACAAATAGCCGTCAAATGTAAATAAAGCAAATTGAATTAACTGTTTCAAATGCAGTAATCTCTTGACTATCACAGGTGTTATGTTCCAAATCCCCCTGTGATAGGTGAAAGCCTAAAGTAGAAACAGTACTGTACTGTATATTTTTTGTTATTATTTTTATAATTGGTATATATTTATTTCATTATAAATGCAAAACAACATCATGGAGGAAACGATGTAAGCTTAAATAATTAACCGCAATCTGGTGAGGGATTACAGTACTCAAATAGAGTTGGTCATTTTGAATTAATCCTGCATTTTCTTGTAGCTTCAAGATTTCAATGATGTGATAATATATCTTTGGAATGACATTGTAGGGTAGGTGTGAGAGACCAGAACAAGTAAAAGGGTAAGTGTACATACACACGAACACATCAGTTTTACATGAGCTTCTTTCATGCTGATACAAGTTGAACAAAACTGATTCAGGCAGTATTTTACAGCCAAGTGCCCTTCTTGCTTTCCAAGTAAGCCACTTTTATTCCAAGACACTTTGGGCAGGCACCCTCTACTGTATGTATGCAAAGTAATGTTTCTCAAGAATGACACTGCTTGTGAGACAGTGACACTCGTTTACAATTATGCAATTCCAAGACAAGGAAACACACAAACAAAGAGAGAGAAATCTATTGTGGAATAATGAAGACGCTTTGAAAGTGAGAGTAAAAAAAAAATGACAGGATTCTAAAACGTTGTCAATTAAGGAGAAGAATAGAATGTGTGAAGAAATAGGTAAATGTGGAGGGATAAGTAAAGAGAGAAAGGACAATGCTGTGATTAGAGAGAGAGAAAGAGGGAGGGGTTACATAACGAAGGGAGATAATGCGGTGTGACAGTATGACAATACAGGACTTGATGTAAAGACTGTCCCATGTTAGCATTGCCTGGACAGTTTGATAAAATCTGGTACGTCCAAAGACTGCGTCATGCACCAGTGGCTGCTCAGGCAGTTTCCACAGTTGGATGCCCTCCCTAATGCCAACCACTTTACAGCGTGTAAAAATGCTATTTTTAGCTCCATCAGTGTTAGTGATGTTGCCACACAGCTAGCAAGACATCAAAACCAAGGGGTTAGAATATGAGAAGTGGGCAGAGAAGGTCCCTGTAGAGGAGCCACAAGGGGGTGCTGTTAAGTTCCTAGCTTTAAGAGTATTGCAAAAGCCAGGCTGGAGGCTCAACTTTTTGAGTTCATTTACAGGGCTTATAAAATCATAATTAACCGATTCTCCTGCATTTTCTTTACCCAAAGTCAGCAACTTTTCATTACCCCTCCACATATACACACACACCAAAAAGGTACTGAAAAGTTCCAGGCTTTAAGGGTATCACAAAAGGCTTGTTTGAAGACTCAACCTTCTGAGTTCTTTTACAGGACCTAGAAAAACGGAAGTGTGTGATTCTGAGAGGGGAATGTTTTGAATAAAATCATAACTGACCCTTCTGTATTTATTTATTTATTTTTGTTACCCAAAGCCAGGAGCTTTTCAATACCTCCTCATATATGGTTACTCAGATTTAGAATAGAAAGGGAGGGTGATCAGTAAGGGCTGCAAAGAAATAAATAAGCTCCTTAGTGTGCAAGGTGAAAAGGGGTTAGAGAAAAGAAAGACCAAAAATGGTAGTTATTGTAACTTACTAATATATTTCCTGACAACTGTTTCAATCTGTTTCTGTTGGAAACGTCCCTTGATGATTAATTGGTTGTTACCATCGATTGAACCACTGGAAAAGATAAAAAAGAAATTAAAAAAACCATTGAGGCACAGAAGTAGCTGCGTGGCAAGTAGCTTGCTAACCAACCACATGGTTCCGGGTTTAGCTCTACTTGGCACCTTGGGCGAGTGTCTTCTACTATAGCCTTGTGAGTGGATTTAGTAGACAGAAACTGAAAGAAGCCCGTCGTATATATATATATATATTTATATATATGTGTGTGTGTGTCTGTCCCCCCACCATCACTTGACAACTGATGCTAGATGCCTTTCCTAATGCCAACCACTCAGAGTGCAGTGGGTACTTTTATGTGCCACCAACAGAAGGGCCAGTCAGGTGGTACTGGCATCAACCACGTTCAAATGGTGCCTTTTACGTGCCACCTGCACAGGATCCAGTCTGGCGGCACTGGCAACGACCACACTCGAATGGTGCTTTTAACGTTTCACTGGCGTGGGTGTCAATCAGTCAGTACTGTCACTAGCCATTTTTACTAGTAAGACCCATGTAAGTCCACAAAATGGAAAAAAATTAAGAGGAACTATTTAAAAAAGACACGGGGATTTGCATTTTTATAGCATTTATAGTTTAGTTTTCTTCAAATATTCTTGATGCTTGTCTACGTTCATTTCCTCACACTTCCATTGGTGGTGCAGTCTTTTATCTCTTTTTCTTAAATCCTACTGTTCCTCTCTGATCTGTGCTCTATGTCTTTGCATTCTTTTTTGGGCAGCTTGTGACCGTGTTTCTAGTGAATTCAGAGTTTAGGCTAAATTAGCCCTTACTCTTTTACTTGTTTCAGCCATTTGACTGCGACCATGCTGGAGCACCGCCTTTAGTCGAGCAAATCGACCCCAGGACTTATTCTTTGGATGCCTAGTACTTATTCTATCGGCCAAACCGCTAAGTTACGGGGGACATAAACACACCAGCATCAGTTGTCAAGCGATGTTGGGGGAACAAACACAGACATACAAACATACACACACATACATACATATATATATACGACGGGCTTCTTTCAGTTTCCGTCTACCAAATCCACTCATAAGGCTTTGGTCGGCCCGAGGCTATAGTAGAAGACACTTGCCCAAGGTGCCACGCAGTAGGAATGAACCCGGAACCATGTGGTTGGTAAGCAAGATACTTACCAAACAAATATTAATGAATTTTAGGCGAGCAGATGATAAATAATTGCACTTATGTGCATGTGTTAAGCGATGGTCGCTAAAAGAAAAAAAAATTTGGCACCACCCCTCTCTCTGAATCTCAATATAACTGCCTTCCCTGTCCATCTCTCTCTATCTACCTGTCTTTAACCTCCCTCTGTTAAATATTGTACCCTAAACATGCCTTTTCTCTTCAGCTAACTTTCTAACCAAACAATAAGTTTTCCTTTGCCACCCCACTTCTCTCGTTATTTGCCTCTAACCTTCAGCCAAACATGTGATGCATTTGGACTAAGTGTATTTATTTCTTTATTGCCCACAGTGCACTAAACATAGAAGGGACAAACAAGGACAGACAAAGGGTTTAAGTTGGTTACATCGACCCCAGTGCGTAACTGGTACTTATTTAATCGACCCCCAAAAGGATGAAAGGCAAAGTTGACCTCAATCACTTTTCTCAACTTCTTCCTCTGTCCATCTCTAATTAACGAATGTACAACAGGTGTACAAACAAGCAGATTATTATATAGATTTTTAGAAAGGTGGTGAGCTGGCAGAATCGTCAGAACACTGGCAGAAATACTTAGTGGTATTTCATCTGTCTTCAGGTTCTGAGTTCAAATTCCACCAATTTCATACTTTCGGAATTGATAAATTAAGTACCAGTGAAGCACTGGGGTCGATGCAATCAACTAGCCACCACCCACCATTTCAGGCCTCGTGCCTTTAGTAGACAAGATTGTCATTGTCATTATTATTATTATTATTATTAAAGCGGTGAGCTGACAGAATCATTAGCATGCAAGGGAAATGCTTAGCAGCATTTCTTCTGGTTTTACATTCTGAACCCAATTTTACCTTCCATCCTTTGAGGGGTTGATAAAATAAGTACTGGTTGAGCACTGAGGCTGCTGTAATAGACTTACTCCTCCCCCGAACTTGCTGGCCTTGTGCCAGAATTTGAAACCATTATTATCATTATCATTATTATTATTATGATGGTGGCGAGCTGGCAGAATCATTAGCAAGCCGGGCAAAATGCTTACAGTATTTTGTCTGTCTTTATGTTCTGAGTTCTAATTCTGTTGAGGTTGACTTTGCCCTTCACCCTTTCGGGGTCGATAAATTAAGTACCATTTGAGAAGTGGAGTTGTTGTAATTGACTTGCCCCAACCCAATTAAAATATTTCAGGCTTTGGGCCTATAATAGAAAGAATTATTATTACAGTAGGGAAGAAAAAAAAAAAAAAAAAAAACACCTTACAAATGCTGACAGATTCTAAAATCAAAACAGTTTCTACTCACCTCGTACCCAATTCAGCTAACAGAAAGGCTAACACATGCTTTGGTTCTCTATGTAGCCTGGAACAAAAAGTAATAATGTTACATAGATATACAGAGGGAAAGGGATAGAGATAATAGGACATATATAATGGAACCATTTTGGAGATAGTACTTGTTGGTGCCGGAAGCAAACACAGACACGTGCACAGACACAGTAACATACATACACTCCCAACTCACTCTTACGAAATCATCCACTCTCTTGTCCCCTAGAGATGAAGTAAAGACAAATAACAAATGACTTACAATCTGCATATTTCAGAGAAGTTAGCAAAAGACGTCTTCTTTGTGCCGACTCTTAAGACTTGTGGCAGTTTCATGACAAACCGTTTCTTCTCTCCGGCAACCATGTCAGGGTTCTTCTCTCTTATAATGTCAAACACTCTTGTAAGTAACTGAAACAGCAAAACAAAGGACAAACTGAAGGATGGAGCGGAGAGGGTGAATGCAATAAAAGAAATTAAATGCAAGACCTAACTGTGCATCATTAAAACTGGCAAACAAGGCAACTTATAGATTAGTTGTGGGCAAGTTGCAGCCCTGAGGGCTTTCTGAAAGGAACATCAATGAAAAATTACTTTGAAAATATTTTAGTAGATTGACCTGCCTATGGTGAGCCATGTCTCATGTCACCCACTTCCTGCAAAAGTTAGCTCATGCCTGTTCTAGATACTTACTCAACCGGACAGAAATAACAGTCAGAGTCATCCACAAATCACAGTTGCTATTTCTAACTGCATGGTGTTAGCTTCATTCATTTTCCAATACCTCTTCTCAAAATCTAACAGGAGTTGTGAAGGTGATATATTTGAAGCAAGGCTTTATATGCCTGGATGCCCTGCCTGTTATACCTGTCTTGTGAACTAAAGAATTTTATAATGTTTCCACTGGTCTTCGATAGTGCAGAGCAAGTGGTCAGAATGCCAACAAGGAATCTAAACCTTTAGTGTTTAGATTATTCTGGTAAATGTATTCCTAAATTTATTCACACTGTTTTGAAATTTATCACGCATTATCTCATAGCTTCAAGATTTTGTCCATGTGGTTAATTCATTTTTAGAATGACACTGTAGAGTAAGTGTGAAAGGCCAGATACGGCAGGTTTGAACATAAAGCAGGTAAAATATTTTGCCATAATATGGCTGGTTTAAATGCTAAAGGGTTAAAGTGAACTATTTAGTTCAAAGGAAGTCATGAGATATCAACATTTACATGTAAACATACAAACACACCATAATTGTTATCGTCAGTGAATAGTCATCTCCCATGCTGGCATGGGCTACACATTCTGACTGGATCCAATGAGCAGCAGTAACTGTGTCACGTTCCAACAGCTGTTTTGCCATGGTCTCTCCGCACACACACAATGGGCACCTTATGGTTTCAATCTAGGAAATTCACTGACAAAATCCTCAAACCCTTGCTCAAAGTGCTGCTGTGTAGTAGGACCGAACCTGAAACCAAGTGGCTGGAAAGCAAATTTCTTAACCAAACTACTGGACCTGTTTAAAATCTTTTTGTGAGGTGTCCCCTTCAGTAAAGCTCATAAGCCCTGTTAACCCCACCACAATTAGCAACGACAAGCAAGATTTTTCAAGAAAAGGCTAAATTTGAAAATACCTCATCATATGTATAATCACGATCAGAACCATACCAAGCCTTGCTACGACCAATTTCTTCATCATCATCTAAAAACAAGAAATAATAATAATAATGGTTTCAAAATTTGGTACAAGGGTAACAATTTTGGGGGGAGGGATAAGTTGATTACATTGACCCTGAAAGGATGAAAGGCAAAGTTGACCTTGGTGGAATTTGAACTCAGAATGTAGCGTTGGGCGAAATACCGCTAAGAATCTCGTCCAATGCACTAACGATTCTGCCAGCTTGCCACCTTAATGATAATTATAATAATGGTTTCGAATTTTGGCACAAGGCCAGTATTATGCATGAGAGACACAAAAGAAAAAAGGCCACTTGCCATCATCTGCCATTTCTTCCTCCTCAGCTTGTTCATCTAAGTTAATCACCTTCTTCTTCTTCTTCTTTTTCCTCCGTGGCAATGACAAGTTTAGGTCATCGTCATCATTCTGAATGGGGTCGCCAACATCAAACTCATTGCTGTCTTTTGCTGTTTCCTGAAAGCAAGAATATAAACCACATGATAATATCAATAGCAGAAGACCTGGGTGAAGTGGCAAAGCACGACCTTCAAACGTTGGGCCTCGCGGAGGCGATGACAAGTGACCGAGACCTTTGGAGATATGCTGTGCTTGAGAAGACCCAGCAAGCCAAGTGAGGCTGTAACCGTGGCCCATGCCAGTGCAGCATAACCAGCCTATTTTAGAGTAACCTTCAATTATAGGGCTGTAAACTGTGCTTGCAAAGACCTGTTGAGTCAAGTGATGTCTATGTCGCGGTCGATGCCAGTACTGTCTGATTGGCACCCATGCAGGTGGCACGCACAAAGCATCATTTGAGTGTAGTCGTTGCCAGTGCCGCCTGACTGGCCCTCATGCCAGTGGCATGTAAAAAGCACCTAATACACTCTCGGAGTGGTTGGCATTAGAAAGGGCATCCAGCAGTAGAAACTTTGCCAAATCAGATTGGAGCCTGTGCAGCCTTCTGGCTTGCCAGCCCTCAGTCAAACCATCCAACCCATGCCAGCAGGGAAAGCAGATGTTAAACGACGACGATGATGATGATGAATGACATTACAGGGTATATTTGAGAGGTTGGATCTGGCCAGTTTTGACATAAAACAAGAAGAATATTTGGACTGGATATAGCTGGTTTAAATGCTAAAGAGTTGAAGTGAGCTACATATATAAACATGTGTGTGCCTCTTGTGTTGGACATTGGACGACAGATGTAAACAATGACATGATGTTTACATTCCTTGTAAACATTACAACCAGAGGCTCTGCACTTTTGAAAGCGTTAAAGTGTAATATTTAACATTAAGATAGCGCACTTGCACCCTACTCTTGAACATAACAGCAAGACAACCACTGAGCACTAAACTCAAGTAACACTTACAGGGGCACTGTCGGGCTGCTCATCCAGATCTGTAGGCTTCTTCTTCTTTTTCTTCTTCTTTGTGAGCTCCAGAGAGAAATCTAGAATTACAGAGAAACAATGTCATTAGAGAAGTCTTAGAAACTCTAGAGGAAGTGAGTTTTGCTGAGAAGTGGGAAACCAAACAATGCTCTTTCTAACAAAACAATAATAGACGGAATTTTTAGCAAAGAGTGTATGTTTGTCTCTTTGTCTTGGCATACAGCAATGAGATCTGATTTTTAGTCTTCTTATGAATACATGTCTAGCCATGAGAAAACATTGCCTACTTTGGAAACAGATGACAGTTAGCAACAGGAAGGATGTTTGGCGGTAGAAAATTGGCCACAACAAATTCTTGAACTGTGCAGGCATAGAAAACCGGGCATTAAAAAACAACGAGGAGTTAGACCAAAATATAATTTAAAGACAACAAACCTTGGTCTAACTTGTCACAGAGAAGATCTATATCTCCCTCAGTCTGATCATGTGTAGACTCGCTTGGCGTGCCATCAGCAGCTGGGGCATCCATCCTGGTGCCATCCATTTCAGAACTCTCCATAAAAGGAGTTTTCTTTTTCTTCTTCTTTTTCTTCAACGAAGGGTCAAAGGGTAGCTGAAACAAAGAAGAGAGAAAAAGACCATAGAAACGATGGGCAAATAAGTAGGCGATGGCAGTCTATATGCAACTGCTTAACCTGCTAGAAAGAACACTCAAATTCAACCATCTGAAGAAAAGGAGGACACATTGGGTAATGTTGTTCTCTTGAAATGACAATGAATGGTCTCAGGTGGAACGCCTGCTTCACCAAGGCTGACTTGGGCAAGACATTCAAATTCATTATTTTTACAATCAATGGAACAAAAGAAATGTATCCCTCTCGACTTTTTTGCCTCATAACTTCCAGAAAAATGGATACTTTTTAACGAAATTTTCAGAAATACCGCAAATTAAATTGGAAAACCCCCAGTCAAAACTTAGAAATTCCAAATTATGTGGGTCTCCTGATTCAAAACTCCGTTTTTTTCCCGAAATTCCATTATAGTCGTAATCTGTGTCGTTTGGAAGATATTTGTAAAAAATTTCATCAAAAAACACCCATTTTCCTGAAAGTTACGAGGAAAGAAAGTCGGGTCGTGCGAATTTTCCGAAATTTCTTCCCCCCACCCCTCGGAATAAAATTCTTTCAAACAAATCCTTGTATACTCTGTACAGTATTAAGAGGGTGGAAATTTCATTAAACAGGTATGTAAAGTGCACGTTCTATATTAATTTGGTTAAAACTGCAGAAATTGTTGTTTCGATAATGTTAAAATCCCCACATTTTTCCACGTTACATACATGCTTTAATGAAATTTCCACACTTTAATATACATTTAAATTTGTATGTAGGCCGAGACGGGTGGGTAAAATTACGCACTTTCCCATTGTTTCTAACAAAAAAGATACCTTTACTCCTAGGTTATTGGAAGAGTGACCCCCTAGTGACAAGTTCACAGTCGTAATCTCCGATATGTAAAAACCCAAGAATCCGAGTTTGCAAGGTGAGGTGCGAATCTGCATTAGCCTCGAAAATTTCTTGAAAAGTACCTGCCACTCGATTTTATCACCGTCAACAACTATACTGACCAATTTTTACTTGGCATAAGATCGCCTCTTGTAGGGAGAAAATAACGACAAAATAGAAATTACTCATTCTGCCCCAGTTACTCGTCCAAGCAGCAGGACGACTACAAAAGAGATCTGACTGCTATTTCTCGCACGGGATGTAACCACTTCGTCGATCCTTCGTGAGCACGTCTCATCATTTCCATATTGTTTAGCCCTAGGTTAGTTGTCCTGAACGAGTCGAGATCCGCTTGAAGGCTATCACATCGTGACAACCCGGTCTTTTAAAAATTTATATTGGGGTGTATTTAATCAATGCAATCATTTAATTTTTACTTTTTAATACAATAACCTGTGATTATGAAAGAGATGACTTATAACTGCCTTTTTTTTTTATTATCCATGAGTGCATGTTTAAATGCTAACAGCGTTGGGGGATGAACAAAAGAACGTGAAAACGAAGGAAAACTTTTTTAAATATTGAGGGCACAAATCTTAACTACTTGGGTTTATAAACATATAATTATTTAATTAAAAAATATTCTACTTTTGTCATCTAAACGATAAATCAGATGTTAATATAGCCATACTGAGCATATTTTTAAAGAAAACGTTTTAATATAAGAACAATCAAATCTATTATATAGAATTCTGCAACGAATCATATATTATTTAAAAATTTGAAAGGTAGGCCCGAATAACATCCAACATGATGGAATATAAAAGACTCCCTCCCAGTTCCTTGATGTTTTAAGCTACTAATTTCAAATCACTTACCACTTCGTCATCAGCCATTGTTTAAGGTATTTCTTCTTAAATTTATAAAGTATGTATATGTGTATGTTTATATTTGATGTCTATTTAGTTGTTTTGTGTCTTTACCAGCGCAGATCGAGGTAATATTTAGTGAAAGAGAGAGGGAAAGGATTTATATTGCATCAGCCATATGGTCCTGTCTCGAAGACTCCTGGCTTCCGGTTAAATGAAGTGCTCAGCAGTAAATAACGCGGGAAAGAGGGGGGGGAAAGTAAGACAGAGAGGAGGAGGAAAAGTATGACAGAAAGACATGCAAAGAAAAAAGAGATGGAAAGAAGAGAGAAAAATATGAAAATAAAATAGAAAAAGAGAAAGGCGAAAAAGACAAAGAGTGATACGGAGAGAATGAAAAGAAAGGTGAGAGAAAAAGAGAAATATGAAAGGTAAGATGGAAAGAGAGAGAGAGAGAGGAGGGGGGGAGAGATGATGCTAGAAAGAGAGGGAAGGTAAGACAGAAAAGGAAAGGGGAGAAAGAAACAGGTGGATGGGAAAATGGCGAGAGAATATCCGACAATTTCAGACTCAGTAAAGCAACAGGCCTAAGTCCCAGGTTCGAACACTGTCAACGGGCCTGGGCCTGTTGCACTTCTCTCTGAAATTTCCTTGAAAATTAAAAAAAAAAAGGCTATATCCATTCTCTTTGCATAAAGCATTTCATTTTATTTTATTATTTAGTTGAACATTTTTTGCACCGCAAAGAAAGTCGCTGGGTTATTTATTTTGCACAAACTGGACAGCAAAAACAACGATGATTTCACTTCGGAACCACGTGGCTGTGAGTTTAGATCCACCGTGCAGTACCGTAGGAAAGTGTTTTTGGCATAACTACAGGGTTTTACTCCCCAGACTTTGGGAGATCATAACTTTCAGAAAATTGAATATTTTTTAATGAAATTTTCTATGGCGGGTAAAATCCTGTAGTTATGCCGCAGAAATTATACAGTTGTGGTTCGAAACTATGCGCGCGAAAAAGTATTTATGTATACATTTATGTAGGTGTGTGTGTGTGAATGTTTTAAATCATTTGCATATTTAATTGTCAACGCTGTTGTAGGTACATATGTAGGGGTACGTGGTGTCTATATATACACATATATATATATATATATATATATATATATATATGGGATGTTTTGCAACAAGAAATATAAAGTCATTTAATTTAACTCGTTTATTTTACTTTTAATTTTTAGAATGGCTGAACTTCCTCGACTGGGACAGCAATGTCAGGTTTCTGATTGCAAACTTTTAGGTAAGTTAACATTTGTATGCGTTTGTATATATTTATATACATGTATGCATATGTGTATGTATACATACGTTTAGCGTGGTACGGAATTTATTAAAAAAAATATTCTGCATTAATATATTTTAAGTGAAAGTAAAGAATACGTACACCCAGTGATTAAGGTTAAGACTTTTGTTACCCTGAAAACGGGTGGTGTACGTATTCTTTACCTCCAACATATTTTAATTTTAATTTTTCTCAAAAAAAAAAAAAGTTGGCATTCGTGCCTCACCATGCCACTAACTTTGTTTTTAGTTGTGCATTTTTTTTCTAATGTCTAGATAATTAATTAAAATTTTTTTTTTGATATTTCGGATTAGGAGCGCTATCTCCTGAGAAAACAAAAACGCGACGGAAAATTAATTTCTGTTGTAAGCTCTTCCTAGAACCCCTCATAACTTTTTTTGGAATTTTCAGAAAACTTTAGCGAATTTGTGTTCTGCACACAGGAATTCATACGATTATGCAAAAGCAAGAAGATAGTCTGGTAATTTTTCAGATTAACACCCGCACGATCTTCACTAGGGTTTTAGGGTTACGGTTAGGGACGGAATTCCCTAACCCAAACCCTAAAACCCTAACCCCCTAGTGAAGATCGTGCGGGTGTTAATCTGAAAAATTTACCAAATTCTGTGTGTAATTTAACACATTAACCGCGACGGGCCACGATTGTGGCCGTCAGGCACAGGTCGACAGACCACGATTGTGGCCCTGATAGATGCACTTAATTTATGGGCGTTTGTTAGGGTCTGATGTCACTCAGACGCTCCGATACCCACCAAAATGCAAGAGGACTAATAGTTCAACTAATGACTTTTCAGTTGATGTAAAACTTGCCACCATTATGTACTAAGAAGATATTTTAACGATTTTTTTTTGTTTCTTATGTGTGCATGGTAGTCTCATTTTCATAAAATGTGCTCAACAGTCCATGTTGTGTAAGTGCAAATCCCAGCGCTTTATGGGCTAAGGGCTATTTAGCTCTTATTTATAGCACATCTCACGACCCTCTCCCCCTCGTTTGTTTGTCACTGACAATGGGTAGAATTCTGGACGAAAACTCTGACCCTAACCACTTGGTGTGCGTATTTTTTACCTTCGCCGAATTCTGCATCTAGCCCTCATTTAACCTCTCATAACTATTTCATATTTTGGAATTTTCAGAAATTTTTTGCTTGTCTCCTACCACTGCTTAACAACAAGTGTTCGTATGCTTACGTGCCCAGAAACTAAGTGGCCATGCTGGGGCACTGCTTTGAAGAATTTTAGTTAAATGAATCAACTAATTCTTTTATGCCTAATACTTACGTTGTCAATCACTTTTGCTGAAGTGCTAAGTTTCAGGCACATAAATACTCACAAGGCTTTGGTTGGTTTAGAGCTTATAATAGAAGACATTCGCACTAAGTACCACACAGTGGGACTGAACCCAAGACCACATCGTTTGGAAGCAAGCTTGTAAACCACCGTCGTGATATGCATGAGTACAAGTGTTGTCATTCGTATGCAATCTGCCACGAAAACATGCCTGGTCATAGGGAAATGTCTTGCTTTGTAGCGAGAGAATGAGAGACAGGAAGGGTATCCTATTCACCTTCATCATCGTTTTAACGTCTTCCTTTCATGCTGGCATGGGTTGGATGGGGCTGGCCAGGCAGAAGCCTGCAACATACTTCTGTGTCTGTTCTAGAAAGTATCTCTCTCAAAAATGATTTTTTTTCGCCTCTCTCTCTCAGACTTCCTGCCATTTGAGTGCTCCTATTGTTCTAAGGTTTACTGGTAAGTAACAACTCCCTTTTTTTGGATATTGCCTTCATCGTTTCAACATCAACTTTTCAGTACTTTTTGGTTATCTCACCCCCATTAGAAAAGTGCCATTAAAAAATTGGGTTATCTCCCCACTTAGAAATCGAGTTAATGTGGTGACAAGAGAAAGAATTAAAAGAGTTAGATCCTTTTGATTCAATACTTCAACACATTGTTGACCTTTGACCTCCTCAATAGGAATGGTAGGATTTGTTATAAAAATATTACCAGATTCAATAAGATCTTTAATCTTTTCACTTTTATTAATTTTTCTTTTTTTAATTTTTTGTTTTATTGAAAGTTAAACAATTTTTTTCAGTTGGAGGAAATAACCAAATTTTTTAATGGCGGTGAGATAACCAAAAAGCACCAACTTTTCCATCCTTGGATGGGTCGAACAGAATTTGTTGAGGCAGAATTTTTTTTTTTTTTTTTTTTTTTGTACAGCAAACTGACACTAACCTTCATCTGTTTCTGAGGTGATGTTTCTTCATTCCCAGACATATTTTCACAGAAGATGAGAAATGGGAATGATGGACACCACTTGCATTATGGCGACACTCAGGCACATTGATCAAACAATGCCAAGGCAAAGAGACAGTAACACACACACACACACACACACACGATCAGCTTGTTTCAGTTTCTGTATTCTGAAACCTTCCTCAGCTTTGGTTGGCCTCTGGCTGGAGCAGAGGTACCCAAGGCACCATGCTGTGGGATTGAACCCAGAGCCATGTAGTTGGGAAGCAAACTTCTTACTGCTCTGCCACACACCTGCTGTGTATGAAATATTAAAATGAATATCCACACACACACACACACACACACATTTTATCTAGTTTCAATCAGACTGTGGCCATACTGGGGCACAACCTTGAAGGATTTTAGTTGAATGAATCAACTCCATTACATTTTGTTCTTTGAATCTAGTACTTATTCTATTGATCCTTTTTTGGTGAACCGCTATGTTGTGGAGATGTAAACACGCCAACACTGGTTGTCAAGCATTGCTGAGGGAAAACACATGTGTACGTGTGCGTATACACGCACACGCATGGGCTTCTTTCAGTTTCCCTGTACCAAATCCACTCACAAGACTTTGGTTGGCTTGAGGCTATCGTGGAAGACACTTTCCCTAAGTGCTACGCAGTGGGACTGAACCCGGGACCATGTGGTGTTGTTTGGCTACTGAAGGTCTTGTCACAAATTTTATCTTTGTTTTTCAAGTGACGGATTACTTATTTCACATCTTTGAAGGTGATGAGAAGCACCAGCTGCATTTCTGCTTGCAGCTTGGGATTTTCAAAGAGGTGTAAACATTGACACACAGGCATGAGCATACTCCTGCAAATACAGATACACTTATACAACTAGACCTAGCACCCATGCCAGTGGAATGTGAGAAACAGCTTTCAAGTATTGGGCCCCATGGAGGCAATGCGGATAATGCTGGTGTTGCATAATTAGTGCCACTGGCTCGTAAAAAGCTCCTTTTGAGTGTTGGGTCTCACTGAAGCAATGTGGCTGATGCCAGTGCCGCGTAAAGGGCACCTGTGCTGGTGGCATGTAAAAAGCTCCTTGCAAGCATTGGGCCCCATGGAGGCAATGTGGATAATGCTGGTGTTGCATAACTAGTGCCACTGGCTCGTAGAAAGCTCCTTTTGAGTGTTGGGTCTCACTGAAGCAATGTGGCTGATGCCAGTGCCGCGTAAAGGGCACCTGTGCTGGTGGCATGTAAAAAGCTCCTTGCAAGCATTGGGCCCCATGGAGGCAATGTGGATAATGCTGGTGTTGCATAACTAGTGCCACTGGCTCGTAGAAAGCTCCTTTGGAGTGTTGGGCCTTGCTGAGGCAATGTGGCTGATGCCAGTGTCACACAACTAACACCTGTACTGGTGGCATGTAAAAAGCACCATTTGAGCATTGGGCAATGACAGAGCCAATAGCAAATGAGAAAGACCTTTGGCAATATGCTGTGCTTGAGCAGAAGACCCATCAAGCCAAGTGAAATCGTAATTGTGGCAGACGCTGGTGTCACAACTGGCACTAGTGATGCCAAAATTTAAACCAGTTTTGTCTAACTTGCTCTTTACAAAAATTCCAGAGTAGTTCAGGAACACTAATGGTAATTTGCTTTCCGTATGATTCCAGCTTGGAGCACAAATTTCCTGATTCTCATGGCTGTAGTAAGGTTTGTTATTATTTCATTTATATCAATTTTCAATATTGTCATGTTATTGTTGTGTTGTGTTTAATTAAGCAGCAACATCATCCGTACTTTTCTCCATGCTAACATGGTTACATGGCTTGTCAGGAGGATCTGACTGGTCTGAAGGACTGTGTCTAGCTCCAGCGTCTGCGTGATTTGTAATACTGGATGCTTGGTGAGGAGGGTGATTGTTGGACACCCTGCGGAACGAAAAATAGGACCTGTCAAAGGGCGGAAGAACTACTGTGGAGTCAATGGCCAATTCAACAAGTACCTTGTCGCGGTGAAGTGCCTGTGTGCTCCATTGACCTGGAGAGCAATGCTGGAGGGAGAGAAATCTTCAGGCAGGTCTTACCAGGCCAGACAGGTCGAAGAGTAGGAGACAGACAAAACCTTGACCATTAAAGGAGTAAACCTCAATGGCAATAAATTGAAGCATTGGTAGCAGAGCAGGACCTTGCAGATCAGATTCCTGGCTTTGAACTAGCAGGATGTCATACAGAAGATCTTGAATACGAGACAATGGATGAGACCCTAATATTCCTAGTTAGATGGAAACTGCGGGACCACATGGAGCAGTGCCCTGTGACTCCTATTGTATGTGCAACCGAGACCCCTATACAAAAAAGGGGTGTCCTATGGGACGACCTAGATGAAATGAGATTTCCTATTGCTTGTGTCTGAGTTTGGATAATTTTTCCGTAGTACAAGGATTAGCGAGATTGCTAAGTGGCATATATTGCTAAGGTCCCTGTCCTTTGAGTGGCTCTACAGTAGAGAAGATAGCTTTCTGCTGTCATCTATATATATATACAAGCTTGTCTTTTACAGGTGCTGGTGTCACATAATATGCACTCATGCTGGTGGCACTCAAGAGGAATCCAGCATACTCTGTAAAGTAGTTGGTATTAGGAAGGGCATCCAACCGTAGAAACCATACCACAACAGACAATTGGAATCTGGCCAGCTCCTGTCAAACCATCCAACCCATGCCAGTATGGAACAAGTCAAATGATGACGATATATAATGCATTTTTACATAGACATACATGTATATACACACACACACACACACACACACGTAAATATACACTGCTCTCTCTCTCTCTCTATATATATGTTGATTTATCTTTGCAGTGTAATCTCAGTGATCTGCCACCAAGCTCAGATGATGCACTGCCTTTGCTTCGTAAGTGCAGCATTGTGCAGTGCACAGCAGCTGGCACTGAAGTGGTTGTTTGTGACAAATGCGGTGCTGATGTTTGTTTAAAGTAAGTAACCTGCTTGTTGTATCATGTCTCTAGCATTAAATTCTCTAATGTGGAATCTACATTTTGAAGCAGGTTGTGATTTTAGAGAATGCTATTTCTGGCAGGTGAACGACCAGATAGTGACTCCTCTGCTGGTTTATGGGCGTGCATACATGCATATGTGTGTCTAATTAACTCATCATCATCATTTAATGTTCGCTGTCCATGCTGGCATGGGTTGGCTGGTGTGAACAGAGCTAGCAGGCTGGGGGTCTGCTCCAGACTTCAGTCTGATTTGTCATGGTTTCTACAGCTGGATGCCTTTTCTAATGCCAACCACTTTACAGAGTGTGCTGGGGGGCTTTTATATGGCACTACATGGGCGCTTTTATGTGGCACCACCAGAAGGCTTGGTCTTAACACCTTTGCTGTTGGGTATGGGTCTTCTTAGAGTATGGCCAGGCACCAGTTATCTCTGTCCTTTGCCATCTTGCTTCAAAGGTTCAGCTTGGTCACTCACTTTGATGGATCCATGAAATGAGCACATACTGGACAAGTTACTGAAATTGATTAATATCAATTTTCTACAACCACATGAAAGTTTTAATCTGTGATGTGAGTCTTGACTAAGTGTTACTTTAATAGATGAAGGCATGGCTGTGTGGTAAAAAGTTCGTTTTCTAGCCATATGGTTCCAAGTTCAGTCCCACTCTTCTCCTATACACCTGGGCTGACCAAAGTCTTGTGAGTGGATGTGGTAGAGGGGGAAACTGAAAGAAGCTCGTATATGTGTGTGTCTGCCTTTGTGTCTCCCCCACCCACTGCTTGATAACCAGTGGTGATTTGTTTTACAATCTCCATAACTTGATGGTTTAGCAAAATGACCGATGGAATAAGTACCAGGTTTTAAATATAAATAATAGCCTTTGACTTTCTGTACAGAAAATAGATTTTTTAGCCCAATATTTGCATGCTGTTATTTACAGATTTATCTGCTTTCAAAACTTCTTTATGTTCTGTCAGTTCTAAACTTTTAAGATGTTGGCAATATGCAGTCCTCTGGCTCACCACCTCTTGCCAAACTGGCCAACATATGCTTGCATGGAAGACTGACGTTTGATGATAGCATATTTAGGCTTAGCTGGCCACCGGCTCATATTGATTAATTTATAAAATAAAATAGCATTTTGTGTTTGTAGATGTATGAAGGCCTTGGGCTTGATCTTCTGCATCATTATCATCATCATCGTCATCGTTTAACGTCCGCTTTCCATGCTAGCATGGGTTGGACGATTTGACTGAGGACTGGTGCAACCAGATGGCTACACCAGGCTCCAATCTGATTTGGCAGAGTTTCTACAGCTGGATGCCCTTCCTAATGCCAACCACTCAGAGAGTGTAGTGGGTGCTTTTACGTGCCACCGGCACGACGGCCAGTCAGGCGGTACTGGCAACGGCCACGCTCAAAGTGGTGTATTTTACGTGCCACCTGCACAGGAGCTAGTCCAGTGACACTGGCAACGATCTCGCTTGAATGTCTTTACACGTGCCACCAGCACAAGTGCCAGGAAGGCGACGCTGGGCACAGGTGCCATTACGATTTATGCTTTCTCATTGGTAAAGCTTTTCTGTATATATGCTTAATGTATGTTTTCCCAAATAAATTGCACTTCAAAACTAGAGGTAGTCGATAGCTTCCGCTATCTGGGCGACCAAGTTAGTAGTGGGGGTGGGTGCGCTGAAAGTGTAGCTGCTAGAATAAGAATAGCCTGGGCAAAGTTTAGAGAGCTCTTACCCCTGCTGGCGACAAAGGGACTCTCACTCAGAGTAAAAGGCAGACTGTATGACGCATGCGTACGAACAACCATGCTACATGGCAGTGAAACATGGGCTGTAACTGCTGAGGACATACGTAAGCTCGCAAGGAATGAAGCCAGTATGCTCCGTTGGATGTGTAATGTCAATGTGAATACCCGTCAGAGTGTAAGTATCTTGAGAGAAAAGCTGAACATTAGAAGCATCAGTTGTGGCGTGCAAGAGAGACGATTGCGCTGGTATGGACATGTGGTGAGAATGGAGGAGGATAGCTGCGTGAAAAAGTGCCACACCCTAACAGTTGAGGGAACCCGTGGAAGAGGTAGGCCCAGGAAGACCTGGGCTGAGGTGGTGAGGCAAGACCTTCGTACATTGGGCCTCACCGAGGCGATGACTACGGACCGAGACCTTTGGAAATGGGCTGTGCGTGAGAAGACCCGGCAAGCCAAGTAAGATCGTTGCCAGTGCCCCTGGACTGGTTCTTGTGCGGGTGGCACATGAGATGCACCATTTTGAGCGTGGCCGTTGCCAGTACCGCCTGACTGGCTCCTGTAGGATTTTCGAGCGAGATCGTTGCCAGTGCCCCTGGACTGGCTTGTGCGGGTGGCACATAAAAGACACCATTTCGAGCGTGGCCGTTTTCGTGCGGGTGACACGTAAAAGCACCCACTACACTCTCTGAGTGGTTGGCGTTAGGAAGGGCATCCAGCTGTAGAAACTCTGCCAAATCAGACTGGAGCCTGGTGTTGCCATCCGGTTTCACCAGTCCTCAGTCAAATCGTCCAGCCCATGCTAGCATGGAAAGCGGACGTTAAACGATGATGATGATGATATCTGAGGCTCTGATGAAACTGTAAGGTGTTATTCAGACACTTAACCATCTGTTATAGTGGAAACGACTGTAAGCTAATGAAATTCATAAGATAATTGATTATCCCTTTGTCATCTCTTTTCTTTTGTATATTTATTCACACACTCTGCACACATGTATACATTGATTTGCTGTGTTACTATTTCAAGTTTTTCTTTCGTGATTGCATTGGTTGGGTTTGAGCACATGATCACTGATTTCATTTTTCACTGCTACTCTAGATGAAATAAGTAATAGTTTAATACTCGCCATAAATTATGGCACCCGTTGAAATCCATAGATTTTCCTGGTAACTTTGACTTCCTCATGTATTAGAAAACTATATTGTATTTAATATATATATATATATATATAAATATATATATGTGTGTGTGTGTTTCTTGTAGACATAGACATTCCTGGGACCACAAATGTCTGGAGGAAGAAGAAAAGGAAGAGGTTTCTAAAACTGCAGAACATGTTGGTAAGATTTTAGGTAAGTGTTACTTGAGGACTGATAAGCTTTCTGAGCTTGGTTTTTATATCTCTTCTTGTATGTATGTATGTATGTATGTATCATCATCATCATCATCATCATCATTGTTTAACATCCGTTTTCCATGCTAGCATGGGTTGGACGGTTCAACTGGGGTCTGGGAAGCCAGGAGGCTGCTCCAGGCTCCAGTCTAATCTGGCAGAGTTTCTACAGTTGGATGCCCTTCCTAATGCCAACCACTCCGAGAGTGTAGTGGGTGCTTTTTACATGTCACCGGCACAGGGGCCAGAGGAAGCTGGCAATGACCAGAGACCTATTGAGTCAAGTAAATCAAAATCAAATGGAAGTTGTTGTTGTGATCCCCGTGCCAGTGGCACATAAAAAGCACCGATGATATATATATATATTTATTTATTTTTGTATGTGTAAAGTAACAGTTTAGAAAAAAACAATTGGTTTCCTATCGAGTATAAACTAGACATATCTTCAGTTTCTCCATAACTTAATGGTTTGGCAAAAGTGACCGATGGTTTATGTACCAGGATTTAAATATAAATGCTGGTGCTGGTTTGTTCTGCAAACCCATCAGGGCTGTGCTCTAGTATGGCCACAGTCTAATGACTGAAATAAGTCCATTTGACAAAGAAATTTGAATGCTGAAGGGTTAAAGCATGTAATAAAGACCCAACTTTTGCATATAAGACCTGGGGTAAGTTTTTGGAGGAAAATGGGCATCTTAAATGCTATTTAAATGTAATGTGTATTTTTAATATCTATTTTCTAATTGTTTTGTTCTTAATATTACAATTTTAGTCTTTTTTTTCTTCTTTCGTCTTAGACTAATTTTCATATCTTTGCTGCTTTTTTTTTAAATGAAATCTGTATCGTAAAAATTTTTTTTTCTTTTATTGTTTTTTTTAATCACCCCCCCCCCCCCCCAAAAAAAAAACAGAAAAAGCATCCAAACCAAAACCACAAGGGACGGCAAAACCAAGTGCTAAAGTGGAGAAAATGGCTGCAAAGCTAGCACTTATGAAGTTGAAGATGAAAGCTGTTGGGGACAAGAACGTTCTCTCAGAGAATCGAGTACATTTGTTAGCATTCTTACCAAAACAGAGTGGACAAGAATCAAAAGCTCTTTACTTTTATAAGGTATGTGCTAGGTCTTCATATGATATATACACTCTTTTTTTTCTTGGTTCCGTAGTGATTTTAGTCAAAATAGTTGCAATATTTATTTCTAAAATAAGTATGGCGTTCATTTGTAATTCTCAACAACCTCCCATTCTCTCTGTACTTTACAAGTATTTTTTTTTATTGACATGAAAATCAAAATGGTTTTCATTTTTGTGTTCCATGCTACTTTTGTTGGGTTTTGTGTTTCTTAAATTTCACAGGAATAGCTGTGTAGATAAGAAGTCTGCTTCTCGACCATGTCGTTCTGGGTTCAATTCCACTGTGTAGCACCTTCAAGTGTTTTCTATGATAATTTCAGGATAACCAATGGTTTTTTGAGTGACTTTTCTGGATAAAAACTCTGTGGGAGTCTGTTGTGTGTGTGTGTGTGTGTTTGTACACATGTGAATGTCTACATCCTGCATACTTCACTTGAATAGTTCTATATTTAAGTGATGAGGAATTAACCACTATGCCATATGTCCATGGGCATATGGCGTAGTAGCTAAGAGAGCAAGATACTAATCCCAAGATTCTGAGTTCGATTCCAAGCAGTGATCTGAATAATAATATCGAAAAATGCCTTAGGAATGAGAACCCAGGTTCAAAATTTCCCCTAGACACCTGATGAAGGCTGGAGGGTATATCAGCCAAAACATTGTATTAACAACAAACAAGATGAGGACAGATATCTGGCAAATGTAAATAATATTCACTATAAACAACAGTGGCATCATCCCATATGGGTCAGCCACATTTAGGTGGCAAATATACTTTAAAATATATATATATATATATATAAATAAATATTTATCCAAGTTTGTATGATTGTGTATTGAAGAATATATTAATCTAGAGACTGGCGAACAGGGGTAAAAGTGAAATTCTTGAGGGTAATGAGGACTCATTAGGCAAATGTAAAATTATATAAAAAATGTGTTCCTTGTTACGACAAATTTTTCTTCTGTCCAATGTAACGAACATGTTTAGATGATGTCATGCCATTTTAAACTACAAACAATTTGGTTGCTAAGGTGTTGTCAAGTGACTAAACAGATATTGTTAGTTGTCTATTACCTGCCTTAACCTTATTTTTTTTTTACACATGTGGTTTTGCTTTGTTTAAGTAGATTTAAGTAGTTATTCAATGCAACCAATTGGACCCTGAAAACTGTATCCAAAATTTCTCTGGCATCAAAATGCCCTAATTTTGATGCATTTGTAACAAAAATGAAATGTCGTTTCTCCAAAACCTGAAGTGAAAAAGTTTCTAGAAAAATCCTTTTGCTTCATAATGAGAATATTAATTTATTTTCTTGCATTTGTTTTATCCTTTTTATATTTGTAATTGTACTCTCCATATAAATAGATTCAACATACGCTTTGAATTCAAAGAATCTACGATTTTCTTCCTTTTAAATCAAGGTGGGTAGCTTTGGTGTAAATGAATATATTTTGGAGTAATTGGTTGAAAAAGTTCCCTGACTCCTGATCTAGATCTTTTACCCTAATATGTTGTTTTTTAGTTGCAGAAATTGTCCCTTGCTTGCATATTTTAAAACATTTATCAAGTCATGTGGAGGGCAGTGGACTCGCAGTCGTAGGATCACATTTTCGATTCCCAGACCAAGCGTTGTGAGTGTTTATTGAGTGAAAATGCCTAAAGCTCCACGAGGCTCCGGCAGGGGATGGCGGCGAATCCTGCTGTACTCTTTCACCACAACTTTCTCTCACTCTTTCTTCCTGTTTCTGTTGTGCCTGTAATTCAAAGGGTCAGCCTTGTCACTCTGAATCTCCTTGAGAACTACGTTAAGGGTACACGTGTCCGTGGAGTGCTCAAATGAATTTTCCTTTTTCTTCACACTAAATAATCTTTTGGTATTTGCACATAAAATACAAGTTCTGATTCTCTATTTCAGGCCCTCAAAGTTGGTAAAGTGATCGACAAATTAAGTGACAACTATAACATTCTGAATAAGAATAATCGTTCTGATGATAAGGTGAGTGATTATGATGGTATTGAGCGTCTAGTTAACATGAAAGTTCTTGAGTAATTAGTAGAAATCCATACAAAACCTTCTCTGGACCTCAATCTCCTCATACTGAGCAATAAAGGCTGCTTATCAGTGGTTTCCATATTATCACTGGTTGTACATAGTCTTTCAGCTTGTAAAGAAGACCGTCAATTTTAAGTGTGGTCTAAGATACTTTTTGACTGGGTGGAGCTAAAGTCGAGAAGGAGCTAGCTCTGTGCTAGTAGAAGGCCAGGAAAGGTTTCCTGCTGTAGTGAAGCTCCATGGCTACTCACATTTTTGTAGAGGATGAGGGTGATGGGTAGAGCTGGAAAGTAGGGGTGCTGATGTATCCCTCAAAGTAAAAAGGTTAGTAGAAGTGATTGGGGACTGGAAAAGAGTGAATGATTGGTTGAGGTGGCAAGAGTGTATGGGATGAAGAATGGGTGAGGATGTGACTGAAGAATGAAGATTAAGAGTGTAAAAATAGAGAAGAGTAGGTGACAGTTGTAAATATCAGATAGGATTGAGAATAGAAGTTGTGATTGGTGGATAAGGAGTTGGGTATGATCTATGTTAGTGTGAGTGTGTATACACACGTATGCACAAATATGTGTGTGCATGTCATATATATATATACATACACACACGTACATATGTATATATTATGTATTCACACATACATATGTGTGTGTGTATGTATATATTCATAAATTACATCTCTTTTCAGTGTCTTGCCTTGTTTTGCCATTCTGATGGGCATCGGTTACCTGTTGAGAAATCTCTTGAAGAGTTGATAAAATTAGAAGAAATTTTCGATGGATCTTCAGTCATCTTGGAATATACTGACTCTGTTACCTCCTGTCTGGACAACCTTGAAGATTATCACAATTAAACTCTGATGTACAGCTATTTTGTTAAAGCTTTGTTGATGTTCCTCATGTGGGTCATTGTGAAGAAGTGCTGGATTGAACCAGGCACTGGTGTTACGTTTGCTTGGTCACAGCGGTACTCTGAGAAAAACTTACACACAACTGACACACTTGTATGCTTTTATACCTGAGGTAATGTGCAAATGGAGCCTTTTTTCTCCACCATTCCAATTACTTGTGGTGCCTAGGAGCAGTTGTTTTGCTGCAGCTACTTGCTGGAGATTCAATGTACCAAGGAATATGGACAAAGTGATGTTGCTGCATTTTCACTTTGAGAAAATCTGAACTTTGTAGGTTGAAAGCAGTTTTTAATGTATCAGTACACCTGTCTATAATTTGAAAGTTTCATTTCTTGTAACAATGGCTTGAGAAGGTTTGTTATCTGTTGAGGTAGTTCAAAAATATTTTGTACAGATTTTTAATATGTTAACTTCTGCACTCCCCAAATACTCCAGTTAGAAAGAAAATAGTGTCAAAATGAAGATGTAAGAGTAAATACTTGTTGGAAAAAATTTATTCTAATTGCAAATATTTCTTCAGCACATTGTATAACTGATGAATGTGTTGATGTCCTGCAATGCTGGGCTTGAAAGTCTCTAGTGAAGAACATAGACACTACCTGTACAAACAAACAAAATAGTCTTTTCGACCGAAGCATGTATGGTCACAATTCTCAAGTGGTGCAGTTGGTATTTGGTGAACAAGTGTGTTGCGGTTTTTTTTGTTTTTTTTTGCAGGGAGCTTTTTATTTTAATTGGTATTGAAATATTTTTTTCTTATGCTCTTCAACAGGCTTCTGAGGGGTGAAATTATTTCATTCTACATCAAATTGCATATTCTTTTCTTCGTTGCACCTGTGTATGGTAAAGAAGCTCTTCTGTATTGTCTTAAGGTCTCTTTCAAATTGTGAAAATGGAATGTAATTGGTGTTTGTTCAAGAAAATATATAATATACACACTCACATGTGGTGCCCTCTGGATATGCATTAATGTTACAGGAGGTAACTATCTCTTCACAGCATGAGTTGAGATTTTGAAATGGAAATCAAAGAATACGAAGAGGAAACATAGTTCCCATTTTTTTTTTTTCCAATGACAAAGTTCTTACAATATCTAGTTTCTAGTAATCATAGTACTATTTCATCCCTTTTAAATATCATCAGCATGGCTTAATGTGTGTGTGTGTGTATAGTCTTTTATTTGTTTCCATCATTTGACTGCGGCCATGCTGGAGCACTGCCTTTAGTCGAATAAATCGACCCCAGAACTTATTCTTTGTAAGTTTAGTACTTATTCTATCAGTCTTTTCCTGAACCGCTTAGTTACGGGGACATAAACACACCAATATCAGTTGTTAAGGGATATTGTGGGGACAGACAGACAGACACACACACACGCACATATATATAATGAGCTTCTTTCAGTTTCTGTTTACCAAATCCACTCACAAGGCTTTGGTCAGCCCGGGGCTATAGTAGAAAACACTTGCCCAAGGTGCCATGCAGTGGGACTGAACCCAGAGCTATGTGGTTGGTAAGCAAGCTACTTATATAGCCACACATATATATGACAAGAAATAGTTTTTGCCTCTTTTTATGGAGACAAAAGGGTTTATAAGACTGCAAAAAAGAAGTGCTCAAATGTAATTGAGACAGAGATAAAAAAAAACATTGATCATAGAACAAATATCACATTTGAGTCAACGACTTTATATATAACACCACACCTCCAAACATTTGTTCATGTATATAAATATTACCATGGCCCTTAAACATATAAAGTGTACATATATAAAAAACACAAGGTAAAAATATATATATATATATATATATATATATATATATGCGAATAAAAATACAGATATATAGAATGGCCTATCAAGAAGCTATATACAATCAACTAAAAATTGTAAAGCGTATCATGTGACTAAAAGTCTAAATAAAATAAATCAGCTAAAAAAACTTTTTCTTACTCTCCTCGGTTTTATCATTCTCTGGTATGTTTTCCTCTTCCTTTATTTGGCAAAATGGGAGGAAGGAGTAGTCTGGAATTACATATTGGGAGGTGTCAACTTCCATGTACTGAGTGTGTAAAAAGCTTTTCCTCAAAGGAAAACAATTCGCCCCCAAATAGGGGGAATTTTCACAAAAAACAAACCTGCTAAAGCAGGCAATGTGTCCAAAAGACACAGAAAACAGCAAACGTTGTATAACAGTTCAAAACACAATGGTAATCCTAAAAGGGAAAAACCAACAATTAAACAAGAGCAGTAAAAAGCACTGAAAGAGAATGTATTTCTTGAAGTTGGTTCACCATTTCTTCTGAAACTGCTGGCTGTCCAGATCCTGTTTTCCGACACAGCCTTCCTTTTGAAACTTATTATACCACATCCAAATCTGCTTTCCCGTTGACGCTTGTTAATGAAATCTAACAAATACATGTTGCATATTCAAATTTGACTGAGTTTGGTCCTACTTCAATACACAAAATGCCTTTTCTGTTGCAGTAAATGGCATGTCTAATCCTGAAAAGAAAAAAAACATATGACAGATCATATATTAAGTATATTGAATTCTAGACATGCTACTAAAATTTTGGACAATTTGTTCATGTTATTACGCGATGAAATGATGTCAGATTTATTGGGACACCCTATATATGTGAAACAGTCTGAAGACCTATGTAGATAGATAATGTATTCAAAATATAACTGTGTTTAATATACTTATGTACATTGAAGCAAATATAACAAAATTATAGCTGTTTTGTTCTTTTACATTTATTTTCAATAAATATTATGAAATAGTTCAGATCTCTCTGTTAACCTTCCCTTATACATCCGACTTTACTGATATCTTTTAAATTATGTATGTAAATGTATTTTTTTGTTTTGTATTCAAGAATAAAATACATTATTGCTTTGTGATGGACTTTGTAAATGAAAATTAGTCATGGTCGTTATTAATTTGTCACCATCATTTTAATGTCCACTTTTCTATTTGCTTGGAAGGAGCAGACAGTTTATTGGGGCTGAATTTCTATAGCCAGATGCCCTTGTCACCTACCTTTACTGTTTCCAAGTAAGGTAATATTCTCCCATGGCCAGACATGTTATTCACAGAAATGAATAACCTTGCTTGTGTGATGGTGATGCTCATCTAAAACCATCACAAGACGAACACACACGCTCACACTCTTCTTTCAATCTTTGTCTATTTGCAAAGCTTTGGTCTGGCCACGGTTATAGTAATATACACTCATGCAAATTATCACCCATTGGAAACTGAACCTAAGATCACATGATTGGAAATTAGGATCCTTCATCAGACAACCATTATTGTACCTTAATTCCCTTACCTGCAAAAACCAGGTGAGGCCTGGTGAGAAGAAGAGCATGGTGGTTACAAAACAATACCTCAAAATCAATTCCTGCCCAATCCATGCTAGTAAGGCTGAAGTGGGCATTAAATAGACAGTTTTTCAAAGCAATATAAATTTGTTCTCTCCAACAATTTACCCCTCTGATATTTGAGGACAGATTTATGTTTATAAAAAAAACATAATAAATAAATAAAGATGCTATGAGGATAAAAATAAACCTTCTTTTCTATAATGTTATTCAATAAAGCCACCTTCAGCTTCAACAACTGCTTCTATATGAGATCTAAATCATCTACATGCTCGAATCAAGTGGTCCTGGTTCATTTTGGACACTATTCTGACTATGGCAGCTTTCAAAGAAATCTTTGGTGTTATGGGCATGTTCATTGACACTCAACACTCTATATGTAATAGTCCAATAGATTGAGATCTGGAGAATTAGGAGGCCAAATATCAGGGGTTATGTGACCATGAAAATTTTCAGTCATCCATTCCTGTGTTCATAGAGCCATGTGTGATAGCGCAGATAGTGAAACACATATGGCCTTCCATTCCATACACTGTCTATCCAGGGTTTAGCAATTATTTTCAGGACCTCAATGTAGGTGGCAGAGTTAACTCTAAGGCCTTGTGGAAAGAAGTAAGGAGGCATCACATGTCCTTTTTTGCTGACAAGCCCTAAAACCTTATCAGTTGCAGGAAATTTTGATTGCATAACACTTGGAACTTCAGAAGGGTCTGCACATAACCATCTATCATTTATTCTATTAACTTTTTGATCGTGGTTGAAGTTTTTCTCGTTTGACAAAAAATCCAAATGAAATCTTTTGCTGGATTTTTCAGTTTGTTTAAGAACCTTTTAAATCTGATGTAGAAATCCAGCGCATTTAAAACAAAGAAGATTGACTCGATGTAAAAGATGGGCTACTGGGAGAGGCTAAAGGAGCTGAGTCTCTATTCCCTGGAGAGAAGACGAGAGAGATATACAGTGATATATATCTGGAAGATCTTGAAGGGTTTAGCCCCCAGTTTTGGAATTGACAGCTATATCAATCCTCAAACTGGACGGCACTGTATCATACCAAAGATCTCGCCTTCCCCATCTAAAATAAGGACACAGTATTGCAATAGTATGCGTTTCAAGGGCCTGTAATTGTTCAACATCCTGTCAGGCAACCTTAGAGATCTACATGGTGTTGATGTGGAAGTTATCAAGGAACGTTTGGACAGGTTTCTATCTGAGATACCAGATGAACCCACATCTCGGGAGGAGACGCAAAGAACAGCTCCATCCAACTTACTGCTTCACCAAAAACAATACCGGAAACAGCTCCGAGTAACTACAGGTGGTGCAGCAGCATGACCTCAGCCCTGGGCTGAGGTAATCTTCCAGTTTAGGGAGTTAAAAAAAGTAAATAAAAATACAAGGGAAATAACTTAACGTCTTACTAGTATTATCCGTACCACTCTGAAATGTGTTTTTTTTTTAGCTGTTTATAAATAAATCACACAAGTGATTGAAGTTAACTGTTATAAATCACACACGTGATTGAATATCATAGTACCGGCTGTACAACAACTTATGGTAATCTTCCAATATAGGGAAATAACGGTCAAACTAAAGCGTTTGACCCGAGCTTAAAAATAAAAAAAAATTAGTGTAATAGGTGTAAAACAACTTGCTGGGAACGAATATGAAGAATGCGCGCTCGCGAACGGGTGGGGTGAGGAGGGTACGGATAATACTAGTAAGACGTTAAGTTATTTCCCTTGTATTTTTATTTACTTTTTTTTACCTCCCTAAACTGGAAGATTATCATATATATATATATATAATATTTATTGTGTGTGTGTTTTTGTACCCTCATCCCACTTGAAATCTGGTGTTTATTTATGTTTCCACAACTTAATGTTTCGGCGAAAGAAGCCGCCAGAATAAGTATGAGACATATCAGTGAAGTGCTGGGATTGTTACACTCGACTAAACCTCTTCACAGAAAATTGCTGGCCTTGTTCCAAAATTTGAAGCCATTGTTGTTGTTGTTACTAAGGCGACGAGCAGGCAGAATCGTTTGCACACCGTGGAAAAAAAATGCTTAGTGCCTTTATGTTCTGAGTTCAAATTCCATCGAGGTCGACTTTACAATTCGTCGTTTCGAGGACTGAGGTCGATGTAATCGACTTACCCACTTCCTCGAAATTGTTAACCTCGTGTCAAAATTTGAAACCAGCCACATGCCAACGATTGAAACAAAGATAAAATACAAATGTCTATCGGAAAATGGAGTAGGCTCCCTTTAATATACATAACGCAAATATGTAATACGATAATTGTATAAAGGGAAGCAACTCAATGTGACATTTTTGGGGAGGAAGCCAGTCGATTAAATCGACCTCAGTACGCAACTGGTACTAAATTTATCGACCCCGAAAGTCGATCTCGGCGGAATTTGAACTCAGAACGTAAAGACAGACGAAATACCGCAAAGCATTTCGCCCGGCGTGCTAACGTTTCTGCCAGCTCGCCGCCTAATGACATAAATTTATTGTTCAGCGCTGTTAGCGGTCTTTATTTAAATATTCGAACTGAAAAATACAGGTCCTTACTTCACTGAAACGAGAGTTCTAGACATAGTAAATGAATCACCATAGAGGTCCCATTAGAGACAATGGCGCCACCAAGTGTTCGTACAATTCAGGTTCGGAAGGCGGTAAGCTGACAGAATCGTTAGCACGGAGGGCGAAATGCTTAGCGATATTTCGTCTGTCTTTGTGTTCTAAGTTCAAATTTCACCGAGGTCGACTTTACCTTTCATCGTTTCGGGTTCGATTAAATAGTAGCAGTCAAGTACTGGGGTCGATGTAATCTGTTAGCCCTCTCCATCACCACCCCTGCATGTAGTAATACTCCTGAATGAGTTTCAAGATACAGTATGTATGTATGTGTGTATGTATGTAGTCTTTTAATCTTTTACTTGTTTCAGTCATTTGACTGCAGTAATGTTAAGAACGGCCTTGATGGGTTTTAGTCGAGCAAATCGAACCCAGGACTTATTACTTTTTTTTAAAGCCTAGTACTTATCCCATCCGTCTCTTTTGCCGAACCGTTAAGTTACGGAAACGTAAATACACCAACACCCCAGCTCACCGCCTTTCTAACAAAAAAAAATATTAAAATTGCTTGGGAATGACATTTCTATTACCTCCCTTTATTTCTTTTTTTATAGTTACACTGAGTATTCTCCCTTATCAATCCATGTATCGACTCGTACGTCCTCTTTAAAAGCGTAAATATTTGCAAAAAACATCAACAAGTACAAAACAGCACCACCCCCCACCAAAAAAAACAAACAAAAAAACAGTAATTACAAAATAAACGAAAGACGCTGTTGCGTGTGTGGTTTATTTCCCAGCCATGTACGTTGCTGGTTCAGTTGCATTGCACTTTGGGAAACTGTTTTCTTACTATAGCTCTGTCAGTGGATTTGGTAGACGGAAACTGAAAGAAGCTCGTCGTCGTCTCTCTTTTTATATATCCTCCTCTCTCCGTTCCCCTTCTCAGCCGCTCTCTCTTCTCCATGCATACATAAACGTGTGTGCATCATATAACACACACACACACACACACACACACACACACACACACACACACACACACACACACACACACGCACGCACGCACGCACGCACACACACACACACACACACACACACACACACACACACACACACACACACACACACACACACGGTATATAGGGCTGCAAAAATATATTTGCAGACCGGAATCAACCTAAAGATAGGGATAAGCTGTTCGTCCTTTGGGTCCATTTGCTGGCCGGACCGGTCTAAGGGTAATAACCCGTTCCGTTTAAGGTTCAAGATAGAATATAATATTCGTTTGTAACGAATTAAATGGCAGTAACAGTTTTCTATCTTCAGTTTGAAGAGAGGTTAAATGCCTGCAGCCATGGGAGTTTGATGAGTCGTCTAGAAAGCTAGAAGCATTATGGATACGAAACCATTGTCATTCTACGACCGGACATATATTTAACTTCATGTAAATGTATAATATATATAGGGGAAGAATTCACAAAAAAAAAAAAAAGAAAACAAAAGACGAAGACAGGTGGTGTAGACAACAAATAGATGTATTAGTTTAACGCTCCGGAAGTGAAAAAGTCTTTAATGTTTCGAGCCTCCGCTCTTCCACATAAACGTAAACAGAAAGAAACCAAGAGAGAAAATAAAGAATGTGTAATGGCTAGCGATCTATCAGGGCGAATGTCGGAGAGAAGGGTCACACAGGAGAGCTAGGATGAAGGGGAGATAATAAAGTAGTGGTGATCCCAAAACGAAGGTGTGCGTGCGAGTGTATAGGAGAGTATGTATGCGCGTGTGGAAGACGGCTGGTAACCTTGACGAGTGCGTGTATGTAGGTGTGAAGGTGTGGGGCTGGGAAGTGGTCAGTGCTACGGTGTGCGTGGTGGTGTGATGTGATGTGATGTGTTGTGTGGTATGGTGGTGTGTGGTGTGGTGTGATGGTGTTGGGAGGTGAGAGTGGGGAAAGCAAGGGTGGGGTGTGGGTTAGGCTGAGGTTGGGGGTAGAGGTGGGGTATGTGAGTAAGAAGAGGTTGAGGTATGTAGGAGTGGGTGTAAGGATGGGATGGGGAGGGATGGGAAGTATAGAGAAGGTGGGGTTAGAATGTGTAGGGGTAGAAGTTGGGTTACGAGGGAGGAATGACGATGAAGGGGGAAGGAGAAGGTGGTAGGAGTGAAGAGAAGAGAGAAGGAGAGTAGGAGTGAAGAGAAGAAGTAGGAGTCGGAGCAAGAGAGGAGAGGTGGGTGGGAGGAAGTAGGTGTGACGGGGAGAGAGGCAAAAGGTTAGATGAAGAGGGGAGGAGAGTTGAGCCCATGTGGCGCAAAGAAGCGAAGAGAGAAGATTAATCTCTGTTCACGGCGCAAATGGGAGTCCGGATGGCCCCTGTGCAAGGACAATCCGAACACGGACAGGTCTTGCAAAGAGTGACCGGTAGAGCGGAAATATCGCGAGACTAGGGGATATATATATATATATATATATATATATATATATATATATATGTGCAATGATAATCGATGTGGTGCATGTCAGTTCATACACACCGGTTAACATACGAACACAAAAACCGGAAGAATATTTACAGATGCAAATATAAACTGCAAAAGTAGAAATCTAATTTACTGCATCAAATTCCCGAATTATGAAGAGATATTAGTAGATCAGACTGGAAATATATTGCCGAATGTTCACGTGTGCACCGACAGCAAATTAGGGACCCTAATGTCCGTGAGATACCTTTAAGCAACCATATGGCAACATGTGGTCAGAAAAGTTTATAATATTCCTATCCTACAAACTACATAACGCAAGTGAAGTTGATAGAAAGAATTTTATTGATAAATTCAAACCCATCCTAAACACCTGAGCGTGAGTCGAGGTCGAATACATGACGGAATAGCATTGATTTCGTCTTAGCTTTCACCACTTATACAAAACACTTGACATATGGAACATTTACCTTTACGATAGGCAACACTTCCTTTTCTTTCACTCTTTTTAAAAAGTGGCACTCCGTCGATTACGACGACGAGGTTCCTGTTTATCTGATCAACGAACAGTCTGCTCGTAAAATTAACGCGCAAGTGGCTGAGTACTCCACAGACATGCATATCATAAGTTAGTTCTCAGGTAGATTCAGCCTCACACAGGATGTTACAAGACTGGCTCCTTTGAATTACAGCTACAACTCGTTTTTGCCAGCTGAGTGGACTGCAGCAAAATGATGTAGAGTACCTTTCCTTTACTCAAAAATACAGCACGCCGCCGGGAATCGCACTCATGACTTTACTATCGTGGACCGAATACCCCTAACCACTGAACCACGCACCTTCACTCTCTTAACCGCAGAGAAAAGGAGTGAAGCGATAGAGACAGAGAATGGAGAGCCTCGGTCATTTACAATGACAATTAGACTGAAATACGGTCGATCTTTTCTAACTTCTTTACTTTTAGCAATGAAGAAGGAAAGACAATTAGTAACGAATAGAGGGAAAGTCTTTCAGGTGTTTACGTTTTTATTCTGAGAGTCTTAGAATGACCGACTGTTAGTTCTTTCTTCTTTCTCCCACCCCCGGTACTTATTCGCCTTCTTTCATAGTTCTTCATGTTTTTTAGTTGGGTGGTAGGGAGACCATGTTTTTTTTTTCAGTCACGTTTAACGTTTTCTCTACAAACTACAAGCAAGCCCCGCCTCCCTTCCTTTTTTATTCATACAAAAACTAATGCAAATTTCGAACGGAGTATAGCTACAAAAAGAGCCCAGAAAGATTGGTAATACCCACTACAAAATGGGTGAGGGGAGAAATGTTACCAACATGTGGCTACACGAAATTCAACTCTATACTTTAAAGAGTGCCTTCTACTATAGCTTCGGGCCGACCAAAGCCTCGTGAGTGAATTTGGTTGACGGAAACTGAAAGAAGCCCCTCATATATATATGTATATACTCTTTTACTCTTTTACTTGTTTCAGTCATTTGACTGTGGCCATGCTGGAGCACCGCCTTTAGTCGAGCAAATCGACCCCCAGGACTTATTCTTTGTAAGCCTAGTACTTATTCCATCGGTCTCTTTTGCCGGACCGCTAAGTTACGGGGACGCAAACACACCAGCATCGGTTGTCAAGCGATGTTGGGTGGGTGGGGGGACAAACATAGAAACACAAACACACACACACACACATACACATATATATACATATATACGACGGGCTTTTTTTCAGTTTCTATCTACCAAATCCACTCACAAGGCCTTTGTCGGCCCGAAACTATAGTAGAAGACACTCGCCCAAGGTGCCACGCAGTGGGACTAAACCCGGAACCATGCGGTTCGTAAGCAAGCTACTTACCACACAGTCACTCCTGATATATATATATATATATATATATATATATATATATATATATATATATATATATATATATATATATATATATATATATTTGTATATGCATATATTTATGTGTGTGTGTTTTTGTGTCTATGTTTCCCCACCCCCATTGTTTGACAACCGATGTTGGTGTGTTTGCGTCCGCGTAATTTACCTGTTCGGCAGAAGAGACTGATAGAATAAACACCAGGCTTACAGGGGTCGATTTCTTTGACTGAAGGGCGGTGCTCCAGCCAGCATGGCCTCCGTCAAGTGACTGAAATAAGTAAAAGAATAAAAGAATACAAGAAGAACGTTCCGTACCAATAAACCAAGAAGATTCTTTGGATATGTACGAAGATGTATGAATATGTATTTTAAGGCTAAATAAGAATTCTGTTTACCTCTGCGTAACTGAGATATTTTGGTTGGGTTATATAGTTATAGGATTTACGAATCCGGATAAAAAAGTCACAGGAAAAAAGTCACGGTAATAAAGTCACAAGAAAAAAAGAGTTACGGGGTTTTGTCCAGGATGGGGGTGAGGTTGTCCGACGGGGTTTTGTCCTAGGGAGGTTTTGTCCGGATCCCTTAAATCAATTTTGACTTGTGTTTTTTTTCATGTGACTTTATACCCGTCATCGGTTTTTCACTTCTTTCGATATTTTGTAACTGTCACAATATAGAAACATTTCTCATGGCACCAGCACACAATTTACAGTTGTTGTTGTTGTTATTATTATTATTGAGTGAGAGAGCAGTGCATGCCGGGGTAAAATATACGAAGCCCATTATACCCATCATGACTACCCGTCTGATAAGGGTACACCAGGCAAATGCATCACAACCATATGTGCACGACATGGTGATCTCATATCAAGATAAACAGCGCATGACCTCGCAGGTGGGGCCCAGTTAGAATTTTCTTCAGGTCGAGTATTATTATTATTATTATTATTATTATTATTATTATTATTATTATTATTATTATTATTATCATCATCATCATCATCATCATCATCATTAGGGCGGTGAGCTGGTAGAATTGTTCTGAGTTCAAATGTTGCCGAGTTCGATTTTGCCGTTCATCCCTTCAGCAGACAGACAGGCAGGCAAACAGACAGACAGTGAGACAAGGGAGCGATGTCGTCGTCGTTGTCGTTGTCATCCTCCTCCTTCTCCTCTCCCACCCATCATCATCATCATCATCATCATCATCATCATCATCATTGCTAGCAGCGGTTGCAGTTCGATTCCGGATCCGGATCAGAGCTTTGATTGGTCATTATTCAACCAATTGTTATCAAGAATGTATTTACAAAATTTGACACGATTTCAGTTAGACTGTTGACATGAAATCAAAAACCTTAATGTCAATAAACAAATAATATAAATAAACCAGTTTAGAAGCAACCTACATTTTTACAATTTTACCAAACGGCACACATTTAACGCACACAGGCCTTAGAAGGCACGAATGCTTCTGTTACTATAATCACTGCTTCCACCACTGCTACCACAACCACCGCCATCGCCACCACAACCAACACGAATACCGATGACAATTTTGCCGCGGCTTTGAAGCCAAAGAAACGAATAATGCATTTTCCCAAGGAAAAATTACTTGCCTGCAAAGAAATGTTTACAAAAAGTGAAGTCACCATTCAATTACAGACAGCCTGAAAACATTACAAAATATATCTCATAAAAAATCAATCATTTACAAGACACTCAATGCGCAAACAAAAGTATATGAAACAGCCACTCATGAGAATGTGGAAAAATGTTTAAGGCTCATACGGGCCTTTAAAGACTACATAACGAGGTGAAACAGGTTTGCGACGATCGAAGTAAGACTCGACAGTGAAGAGCGAGTCAAGGACCACTCCACAAGGTCCTTTCAACATGAAAATCTTCCTCTTGATCCCTACATACCTTGGTCGTAGGGTCACAAAAATTAAAATAAAAAAATGTGTCTCCCCGGGAAATTGAAATAAAATGGTTCGTGTCTGCCATTTACTATGACATCGAGGACGAAATCCTTATATTGGAAACCGCTGCCCAGGACCAGCAAAACTGGACTGGCCAAGAAATCGAGATTCTTGCTCGGATCGATCCAGTGAATTTTGAAAAAATTCCCCACCGATTCCAATTGACAGAAAATTCAAGCTTGCATGTAACCGTCGAAGGCAGAAAGCCAAGTTGCTACGTTTGTGGTAGCAAAACACATTTAAAAACTAACTGCCCACTAGCACAGAAGCAACAGCAACAACAACGACAACAACAAGACCACGAAAAACAACAACTACAAGAAAACCAAAAACCAGCACTACTACCCACACCGCCATATGCACGACTAATTAAGCAGATCTATAAACAAATGAAGGAACATCAGTAATCAATATGCCAGCCAAACCAAACAACACTACCACCAGCGCCACTAAGAACAGAACCAACACCATCATCGCCACCACCAACAATAACTCCACAGGAAGAAGAGGAAACCAAAAAGACTCATACCCCACCCCCAAAAGACCCAAACACCACATCCCAAATGTCACCAAACAGCACCAACATCACCAACAACAAAATCAACACACTCAGAAATAGATCCCAACACCCTTCCCTTCCCACCCTCTGATTCAACACAACCTTCGACAGGAACATGCTCAAAGTAGGCAGTATAAATGTACGTGGCTTGGAGTCGCCTTGGAAACAAGGCTACCTGTTAAACGACATCAAGTCACAAAATCTGCATATCATAGCCATCAGCGAGACCAGACTCCACAGCCCGCGGGCCCTCCAGCGCATGTTCGGCAGACATTTCAACATTTATTTTTCTCCGTGTCTGCCGAGAATGGGCGGAGAAGGTACCGATGCTTCTTCGGAAGAGTCTGGATCTCAAACTAAGAGCAATTTTCCTAGACCCGGAGGGTAGGCAGGTCGTCTTGGATGTCGATGGCAGCAATGGGTATGCTTTTCGACTGATAACAGTTTATGCACCGTCCTTAACAGGCCGCCCAGATTTCTTTCGACGTCTAGAGGTTTTCCTGAGAATGTCTCGACCCTTACTTTTAGGGTGGGGGATTGGAATGCTACCCTGGACACGCGTCTAGACTACGTGGGTAGAGACAGTAATAGGAGGTAATGCAAATACCTCAAAGACCTGCTCAGACGTTTCCAACTGTCTGACAGGTACGGACTGGACCACCCGAATGCCCCGATGTGGACATGGAGCAACCGCATCGGGTCGTCCAGATCGTATTTAGATAGAGTATTCTGTAGGACAGTGGATAAGGATAGTGTAGGTTGTCCACATTTCCACATAGTCAGCTACATAGACCCCAAATTTGTGACTTGTACACTTGGCTTAGATAAGACACATAGGCAGGGTTCCCGGTTACTGGAAGATGAACGCGTCGTTCACGGCACGCCAGGCTTACAGGGACCGGATTAGCACATTAGTTAAGAGAACACTGACGGGTGCCATCATCAACAACAGATGGTGGTATGCCCTAAAGAAAGCAATTAAACCAGAATCGATTAGGTACAGTAAGGCCCTAGCATTAGACCAAAATAGAATTGAGGGAAACCTAGTTAAGAAATTAGAAGAGGCACTTAGAACTGGCATCGTGTCCAACGTACTGGTGGCAAGGTTGGCCCTCGATCAACACTTCAATGCCAAACACAAAGGATGCGTTGTCAGAGCTAGGATGCGTACTCTGGGGAACGAAGGAGTTGGAGCCGCCCTAGATGCCCGAATAGCGGAGGAGCAACGAGGCAACAGATCGACCATTAGGTCCTGACAGATGAACAGGGACGCGAAGTACTCGAGCCTGAAAGGATGTGTGAGGCCTTTCAACAACTGTTCGGTACAACTGTTGGGTCAGATTGCAGGGTGGACTTTAGTATCTACCTGCATGACCTTCCACGACTTTCAGCAAGAGAGGCGGAGTGTTGTGAAAGACCCATCACAGCCGCGGACGTACGGGATGCGATGGCAGGCTACGCGGGAGAAAGTCACCAAGCTTGGATGGTCTGCCCTACGAACTTTATTGTCATATGCCAAACTTGTTTTGAGGCGTCTTGGCAGCTGTCTACTGCAACTGGCAGCAAAACGGGAGTATCCCCGTCTTTGTAAAGAGAGGAGCAGTGGCATTGCTAAAGAAAGATCCAAACAAGGGAAACGTCATAGATAACTTCAGGCTCGTCACTCTGGCCAACTCAGATTTGAAAATTTTGGCCAAGGAGTTAGTCGAGAGGTTGGCGCTTGTCAACGAGAAACTAGTCGACAGGGCGCAAACGTGCGCCGTGCCGGGTAGGAGTATCTATGACAACTTCCATCTGATGCGCTACATCATAGATAGGGTAGTTAAGGAACCTGGCATGAGTGGGGCGCTGATCAATTTGGCTCAATCAAAAACTTTCGATAGGGTAGACCATTACTACTTGGAGGTTGTCCTTAGAGCGGCTGGTTTCGGTCCCATCGTCCACAGTTGGATCGCTGCCTTATACAGCGGTATCCGCTCGGTTGTTCGCGTAAATGGTCATCTATCCAGACCATTTAACATCATGCGTTCGGTTCGTCAAGGATGCTCCCTCTCGTCGCTTCTGTATGTATTGACTCTTGAGCCACTACTGTGGAAGCTGGCGACGCTGAGGGGCATCCCACGAGAGCTGGGATGCGGGAGGAGCGTGTCTGCATACGCGGACGACGTCACCGTCATAGTGTCGAGCCACAAGCACATCGACTTGGTCGGCGAGACACTAACAGAATACGAAGCGGTAACGGGAACAAAAATTAACCAGGAAAAGTCGGTGGGCTTGCGGCTCGGCACCTGGAGAAGCAAGCCCATGCCGTCCAACAGCGTCTCCATCGTAGGACGTTGGATCGATGGAACGGTTAAATTGCTCGGAGTCTGGTTCGGTCCGGACCTCCAAATGGAGAAGAACTGGGGCGAAATAACGACTAGGGTGGCTACTCTCTCTATATATATGTATGTATGTATATGTGTGTGTGTGTATGTATTCAAATATGAATGAGAAGAAGCTCGAGGGACATAAACAATATCGAATAGACATACACTAGGTTTGTGTTTTGTCAGTTTCTGGGCAGGCAGCGATTAATAGGCGTAAGATGAAACGTTAGAACACACCAGCACATGGTTCTCGTGTGGTAAGAGGTTTGCTTCTCAACCACATGGTCCTGGGTTCCGCTTGGGCAAGTGTCTTCTACTATAACCTCGGGTCGACCAAAGCCTTGTGAGTGGATTTGGCAGACGGAAACTGAAAGAAGCTCGTCGTATATATATATATATATATATATATATATATATATATATATATATATATATATATATATATATATACATACATACATATATGCATGTATGTATGCATTTGTGTGTCTGTTTTTGTTCTACCCTCACTATCGCTGACAACCGATGCTGGTGTGTTTAGGTCCCCATTACTCAGCGGTTCGGTAAAAGGGACAGATAGAATAAGTACAAGGCTTTAAAAGAGTAAGTCTTGGGGTCGACTTGTTCGACTAGAGGCGGTGTTCCAGTATAGCCGCTGTCAAGTGACTGAAACAAGTAAAAGAATAAAAGAATAGTCACAGAGAGCGATTTAGCTTGCGTCCGGCCTCGTAACTTATCAACACGTAGTATTGATAAGTTACAAAGATAACGAAACATTAATGCCTACCGCTCCTGTACTGGGACCAGACATGAGTTTCCTCGTTTGTTTATGACTTCCGGGTGTTTTAACGCTAGGCATATTGACGAGAAAATATTCTCTTACGCCTATAAATCGCAGTCTGTTCATGAACTGGTAAACACATACCTTGTGTATGTGTGTTCATTATTGTGTGTATATATATATAGAAGAGAGAGAGAGAGAGAGAGAGAGAGAGAGAGAGAGAGAGAGAGAGAGAGAAAGAGAGAGAGAAAGTGAGAGAGCGAGAGAGATACACGTACGTTTATACTTACAAATACACACATATATTTACATACACACACGTACACACACACACACACACACACACACATATATATATATGGTTAAAGTTTAGTGTTAAGATGTTCCACACTAGGGTATAGAGTTGGATAAAGGTTTAGATTTTTGGTCAGTGTTTTCAGGTTAGGCTTATGAATGAGAATTTAAGTTTAAGGTAGTATTAGGGGTTAAAAAAATAAGATGGTCACAGTCAGAAACCTGAAGTTGTACTGAAATTTCTTTACATGTACTTTTAGCGCATGCGCGGTAAAATAACTGGACTGTTCACTGTTTTTCCTTTAAAAACATCTGTTTCAGAATTCAAAGAAAAGCGTATCGCAGAGGTTACGATTCTGCAAGAAACAAAAAAAAAAAAAATACATAAACAAATAATAAATAACTTCTCACAAATCTCAATGTCTTTTCCTTTTCCCCTTCCTTTTTCCCCCCCCATTTAATAATACGTAAACAGTCCTTAACTTCTCAGTTTTGAATTTGTTTACAAATCTTATTCTGAAATATATATTTAAACACAAGGGATTATGACTTTGGAAAAAATGTCACTTTGTTATATGTATACATACATACATACATACATACATACATATATATATATATATATATATATATATATATATATATATATATATATATATATATGTGTGTGTGTGTGTGTGTGTGTGTGTGTGTGTATGTATATATACATATATATGTATATATATATATATATATATATATATATATATATATATATATATATATATATATATATGTGTGTGTGTGTGTGTATATGTATATATACATATATATGTATATGTATATATATATATATATATATATATATATATATATATATATATATATATATATTATTAAATCTAATTAGAAGTTGCGTTAACCTCATGAAAGGATGATTTCATACATGGAAATACTAATCTAAAACCTAGTATTTTGGGGGAATGATTTTTCTTGAAATAATAGGTATATATAAAAAGATATAGTTTATATTCATTTAAAAGAAGAAGAAAATGGAGATTGGGAAGTTAAAAATTGTTTATTGGTCATTTTCATTTACAGCCGTTTCTATTAATACTCAATAAACATTAAATTTACTTTTATGTTATATGTGTGTTTGTGAATTTAGCAGAGTCTGCTAAAATGATTTCACAAACACACATATAGCATCCAAAGTTTATCGAGTATTTATAGAAACGGCTGTAAGTGAAGACGACCAATTTGCTGTTAATAATAAACGATTATAAACTTTACAATCTCCATTTTCTTCTTCTTTTAATATATAGATTCATCGTGGCGTCTGATGTAGCTTTTTAAACCAGACGATATATTGAAAAGACACCCACATAAATTGCAAATCTGATTTGTACCACCAAGAGCTGCAGTTAAGTCCTGATCTTTGTGGACCTTAAAATATCTTCTGAGGCCTCCGTTTGAATTCCAGACCTTATGCCTTTACATGGCATTCAAAGGTGTGCACAGATATATAGGTAGAGTTGTTGTTGGTGGTGGGGTTCATTTTTAATGGACCTAGGACAATTCGCCGTAGGATAATTGGGCATAGGACTATTCGCCTTAAGACAATTCCCAGTGCGGATATTTCGCCGCAAGCACATTTTGTAGCAAAGCATAAGAAGAGAAGAATAAAAAATATAAGTAATGAAAGTCATGATGATGTCTATCAAATGCAACGAAGTAAATACATATTTACCCCAGCCTGATATACGGAAACAGCTGTAAACTTACTCTAACATACTCTCATCTTAATTAATTAAATAATGGCTTTATAACACCAAAGATCCACTCCTTATTGTTATTTATTTCTCCATTTTCATATCGTCTCTCTCTCTCTCTCTCTCTCTCTCTCTCTCTCTCTCTCTCTCTCTCTCTCTATATATATATATATATATATATATATATATATATATATATATATATATATATATCAATCCCAGGACGTATTCTTTTGTTTGACAATTTTCGTCACAATCCCGCGATCTCTTCAGAGACTCTCCTTCCCACGTATTTTTTACTGTCCTGTGTAATCCATTCTGTGTCTCTGCGATGTGTATACTTATCTGCGAGTGGTTTTGCATTTGTACCTGTGTGTGTATAGATTGTCAGCTAGTTCCTAGTTAGATACATAGTAGATAGATAAATAAATAGACAGATAGATAAATAAATAGACAGATAGATAAATAAATAGGTAGATAGTTAATTATAGAGTGAGAATTAGATTCTAAATTGCATGATAAATGACCGATATTTAGATGGATGTAGCTATCAAATCTGTTGGCAATTCAAAAATCGTGAGATGACGCAATCACCTAAGCATTAAATTTCATTTATTTCAGTCATCGGATTGCGGCCATGCTGGGGCGACAGCTTGAAGAGTTTAGTTTAGATCACTACTTATTTTTAAGGCCTAGTGTTTTTTCGCTCCGTCTCTTTTGGCGAACCACTAATTTACATGGACGTAAAAAAACGAACACTAGTTGTCAACCGGTGATAGATGACAAGCATAAACATACTAAAACGCACACACATACACACACACACACACACACACACACACGGAGAAGCACATATACACAAACGCATACATCTATATCTATATATACACACACACATACACAAACACACACATACACAAACACACACATGTATATATATATGTGTGTGTGTGTGTATTTGTAACTATATGACGGGCTTGTTCTGTCTACCAAATCCTTTCACACACCTTTGGCCGGCCGGCCGGCGCGGGATGATAATGCTATAGTAGAAAACACCTACCCAAGGTGCCACGGAGTGGAACTGAACCCGGAATCATGTGGTTGGGAAGCAAACTTCTTACTACAAGTTGAAATGGGTGAGCCCACTATGGAAAAGAAGTAGTTGAGGTGTTAACGACAGCAATCGTGTCACTATATGAATGCATAAAATTAGGAATGAGTGTTGTGCATCTCTGAAGATTTGACAAATAAATTGGTTTCTATGATTGATGCCATGTAACAAATAATCATTGTAAATGAAATGCGCGTAAGATGATATAGCTAAATATTCTTTAAAGAAACTCTGTCTGTTTTCACCACTTTCTTTCTTTCTTTCTTTCTTTGAACCTTCCAAAATGCAGAGTTTCTGATAGTAGTTAACAAACTTTTCTTTTGTTAACTCTAAAACTCACGATGAGTCCTTTATCTCATGTATACACGTGACTATAACTAGAGACTTTAATGTATTTCAATTAAATGTTGTACATTTTATTGCCTGTCACCTTCACTTGACAGACAGGCCATCCCTCATAATGGAGATCTGTGATTAACGGATCTCTAGCTTTAACCATCACATTTTTTTTTGTATTTCTGAGACATCCCAGTTTTAAAAGTCCTTTTTTGAAGAATATCCAAAGTGTCTGCTTCTTTTTAAGACGGTTGGATTTGAAAGAGATTTAGTTGCTCTTTCTATCAGTTCGTGTGATTGCGTAGCGTTTTCCGACGATGAGCTACAACCATTAAAATTTAGGACATTCAGAAAGGATGAGGCTGTGGAGGTCGATCAATGCATATCTGCTTATGTGGTGCAATGAAAACTAGTTCGGAGAAGCCACAACGAATTGTCGCCACTGTTCTGCGTGGGAAAGATAAGGCTATAGTGTTTAATATAATGGAGTGTAATAATGTAAAACTGCAATGCTAGCCAATAGGGAAGTTTTCACTAAATGACGCAAACCAACGTGCAAGAAGGTATGTTTTCACCCAACCTAAGATGACATTACATCCTTGTTTGGTATCAAAGAACAATGTATTACTAAACAAAATATAAGAAACCATGTGGCTGTGGTGAGAAGTTGAGATGATCGATGACTATCGAACCATTCAATATGTTAACAATGGCCTGTTATTTTTGATATCGAATATCTATGAATACATAGGATTGTCAGATAAATTCATTCGTTTCTTCCGAATATTATTTGAATTACAACGAGAAATATTTTTGTTATGTTTTGTTTTATTTTTTTGCTCTGTTCCCCTTCGGAAGCTTTTGTTTATCGTTTTACCTATTTTACCTGTTTTCAGGTATTTGACAAAAAAAAAAAAAAAAAAAAAAAAAAAAAAAAGAAGCATTTTCGAAATCTGCTCCTCTTCGCTTTCAATCAAAACTTCAAAGCTATCAAAATCACTCTAGACGTTCGTGCTGGGTACAGAGAAAAAGTACTATAATTCAAATAATTGCACAGAAATAGTTTTCACACCCCAAGGAAGGACTATTTAAGCTCACAGATACTCCGCGTTCCGGCCGATCTGTTCAATTTAATGAGGAGCAATTGAACCTGCACATTCAAAGTATCCGTAGCAGTCTACTAAAGGACTGACCCAACAGACAGGTGCTCTCATGACACTATCAACCATCATCTTCACTTGACAGGTAAGGGTCCAAACGACCCAACCGGTGACACGACGTGCTTCTTCACGACATTGCTCGCCCCTCATCGCTAATTTGACCAATCCAGATATGCTCAGGTTTCTTGAACCGATGGGCTCGAGGGAGACATATCTGCATGTATCGATGCATAAGCTTCTGTTTCATTTAATTTGAAATAAGACATTTTCGAGGGTGTTTTCTTTTATTCTTTGACTTGTTTCAGTCATTTGACTGCGGCCATGCTGGAACACCGCTTTTAGTCGAACAGATCGACCCCCAGGACTTATTCTTTGTAAGCTTAGTACTTATTCTATTGGTCTCTTTTGCCGAACAGCTAAGTTACGGAGACATAAACACACCAACATCAGTTGTCAAGCGACACACACAAGCATATATATATATATACATATATATATATATATATATATATATATATATATATATATATATATATATATATATATATATATATATATATATATATATATATATACATACAACGGGCTTCTTTCAGTTTCTGTCAACCAAATCCACTCACAAGCCTGAGGTCAGCCCGAGGTTATAGTAAAACACACTTGCCGAAAGTGCCACGCAGTGGGACTGAACCCGGAACCATGCGGTTGGGCAAGCAACCACGTCTACGACTATATATATATATATATATATATATATATGTTAGAAATCAATATATTACGCACGAGGTGAGCATTCATATTGCCATACATGCGAGACAAAATAGCTTTTGTTGAAGCGAAACAACCTTGTTTACCATGTCCCATCAAGGTTTCGAGTCGTTTCAAACGGTCTCCTGTGTGCTTTAGCACATGAAATTCATTATTACCATATAGTTAGTTCACTGAGAATATCCAATTACACCCTACTTTTTAAGTGTGTCAAATTTTACATCTTTTTCCAACATCGTCCAATTCTCAGTTTTGAAATAGAAGCATGTTAGCTTTCAGACTTGTGAACTAAATATATAAACTAGATTTTTTGTTTTGCCTTGATTTTACTGTTTAAATTTTGTTAACGTTTGCAAACATATTAAATTGCAATATAATATGGCGGGTGGTGAAGACGGCGAGCTGTCAGACTCTCAGACTCATTTGCATGCCGGAAAAAAAATGTTTAGCGGCATTTCGTTCGTTCTGAGTTCAAATATTCCTGAGGTTAACTTTTCCTTTTAATTTTTCGGTCTTGATAACGTAAGTACCAGTTGAGCACTGGGATCGATGTAATCGGCTCACTCCTCTCCCGAAATTGCTGGCCTTGTGCCAAAATTTGAAACCATTATTGAGGGTAGCAGTTTGGCAGAATCGTCAGGGCATTGGAATAAATGCCGTGTACTATTTATTCAGGTTCTTTATTTCGAATACCAGAGAAGCCAACTGTGCTTTTCGTCCTATCGAGGTCGATAAAACAGAGTACTAGTGGAATAGTGCAGTCTCCTTCTTTACTTTCTGTTGGTGGGACGTATAGTGATTTACTTATTTGCGTGCAATAACCATCATTACATGACTGATTGTCTTCCGTAAACAAGTTATCGTTTTCTCTGTCTTCAAAACTTATGATGGTTCATTCTTTGTTATTTCGGTTTTTGTTTACTTTTTGATTATCATTCATGTACTGTTTTACAATAGTAGCCAGAATATATAGACAGGCGCTAATCTGCCAGTATATAAATACTCATCACCGATTTCGTTAATAGCTTTTAATACGGTATCTGGTGTTTTTTTTTTCTTTTTTACTTTGGTAGAAACTACTCTCTCCTCGAGAGAATCCTTCAAAGCCAAAGCTATTTTTTCTCGGAAAATTTCAGTAAGCGTACATTTCACTGGCATATAATCCTGACTACCACTACCACTACCACTATTACTACAATAATCGTTGCAGTTGAGCCTGCTGTTTACCATAATCATAGTAGGGGGACAGTGATCAGTTATTTGAGCCAGTAATGTAGTTTGGCTGATAGACACTATAGAATCTATTGGAATGTCGCTAGCTGCGAAACCACGTTTTCATTTTTGTTTATAGAGTTGGGAAGAAGGTTAATTTTTTGATTTCTTTATAAAGTTACTGTTACTAACCTTCTTTCTATGTTCTAGAAATGTTGCTTGTTGGCGCAGTTGCTTCGCAGTAAAATGATTTAATTCTGGATGCAGATCGTCCCAATATGATTTCAATCGTTTCATATAGCCAACAGTGGGGTTTTGTTTCACTTTTTCGTAGCAGTTAAATAGGTCATTATTCAATTCATAACACCAAAAGAAACGAGTTTTATAGTTACAGTTTCTTCTATGACTACAACTTGAAAGAAATTGTTTACCTGTTGAGCAGTTGTTTTCGTTCAGTTCCTTGGTTGTGTTTTTGTTAATGCCGTGTCCAGCCATGTTGTTTGTAGTAACTCTCTGCATGCTAAATCCAAGTTT